>NC_090647.1:280552343-280777343 GCF_040937935.1 Hyperolius riggenbachi
TCCCTTGGGTCACTCTTCCCTCAGTTTTCTGTGAAGGTTTGGATTGGTTCAGGCTATGGTATAGCCCAAGAAAAATAAGACGGTGTCTTGTCAACTATCTGTTTCTCTTTTTGCTGTCTAGAAGATGTTTCATCACAACTCCAAGTTGCTTCTTAATTTCAGATGAAGTAGGACATTTCAAGATATTTAAATGTATGGTTAATTCACTGACTCCAGGCACCAAAAACCTAGCCTAGTTTAGACTCATTAAGCAGAAATTAATTATTCAAGATTTTTGTTTGCTCAAAGTGGTTAGTAAAATCCACGAAAAAGGGTATCTATGCTAGTGTGGCCTAGTGTTGGGCGAACAGTGTTCGCCACTGTTCGGGTTCTGCAGAACATCACCCTGTTCGGGTGATGTTCGAGTTCGGCCGAACACCTGACGGTGCTCGGCCAAACCGTTCGGCCATATGGCCGAACTAAGAGCGCATGGCCGAACGTTCCCCGAACGTTCGGCTAGCGCTGTGATTGGCCGAACGGGTCACGTGGTTCGGACCCGAACGCGCTCTGATTGGCCGAACTGTCACGTGGTTCGGGTAAATAAATACCCGAACCACGTCATATCTCCGCCATTTGTCTGTGGGTTTAGCTTTGGGTAGGCAGGCAGGGTAGTTCGCGCTCCAGCCACGCTAGCCAGGGTCCCCCCCAGTCATTGTGTGTCGCTGCTGGGAATAGTAGTACACCGCTCGCTCAGCATTCTGTTTACTGCCACTCTGTGTACCTCGCTCAGCCACACTATATAGCATTCTGTTTACTGCCACTCTGTGTCTGCTGGGAATAGTAGTACACCGCTTGCACAGCCACACTATATAGCATTCTGTTTACTGCCACTCTGTGTACCTCGCTCAGCCACACTATATAGCATTCTGTTTACTGCCACTCTGTGTCTGCTGGGAATAGTGGTACACCGCTCGCTCAGCCACACTATATAGCATTCTGTTCACTGTTCTGTGTCTGCTTGGAATAGTGGTACACCGCTCGTTCAGCCACACTATATAGCATTCTGTGTACTGTTCTGTGTCTGCTGGGAACAGTAGTACACCGCTCGTTCAGCCACACTATATAGCATTCTGTGTACTGTTCTGTGTCTGCTGGGAACAGTAGTACACCGCTCGCTCAGCCACACTATATAGCATTCTGTTCACTGTTCTGTGTCTGCTGGGAATAGTGGTACACCGCTCGCTCAGCCACACTATATAGCATTCTGTTCACTGTTCTGTGTCTGCTGGGAATAGTGGTACACCGCTCGCTCAGCCACACTATATAGCATTCTGTTTACTGTTCTGTGTCTGCTGGGAATAGTGGTACACCGCTCGCTCATCCACACTATATAGCATTCTGTTCACTGTTCTGTGTCTGCTGGGAATAGTGGTACACCGCTCGCTCAGCCACACTATATAGCATTCTGTTCACTGTTCTGTGTCTGCTGGGAATAGTGGTACACCGCTCGCTCAGCCACACTATATAGCATTCTGTTTACTGCCACTCTGTGTACCTCGCTCAGCCACACTATATAGCATTGCGTACTCTGCCAGTCAGTGTGTATATTGCTGGGATCAGTAATACTCCACTCACCGTCAACCACTATATGAGCTCAACATGAGTTCCCCAGAGACCTCCGCTGTGAGCAGCACTCCCAACAACAGCAACAGCCAACGCCCCACGCAAGCTATAACATCCACCCCAGCAGCCAGTGGTCAGCAGCAGCCCTCCCCGGAGGAGAACGTTGTGTCCATCAGTCCGTCGCCAGAGCGATTAATGAGGGCTGCCATTGAGGAGATGATGGGGCCTGATGTGGAGGAGGAGGTCTGGCTCAGGCCAGCATCCCAAGTTAATGTTGAGGACGATGAGGGGTCTGTGTCTGGGGATGTTGGGGTGGCAGAGGTGGTGGGTGGGTCAGACTCAGGAGAAGAGTTGTATGATGAGGATGATGATCGGGACCATCTGTATGTGCCTCAGAGTCCGACCCCGGAAAACATGTTGTATCGTGTGTTTAGGTACTAAAATCTGCGTTCCCTCCCAGTAGTGTTGGGCGAACAGTGTTTGCCACTGTTCGGGTTCTGCAGAACATCACCCTGTTCGGGGTGACTATATAGCAGACTATATAGCATTGTGTTTAATGCCACTCTGTGTACACGGCTCAGCCACACTATATAGCATTGTGTTTACTTCCACTCTGTGTCTGCTGGGAACAGTAGTACACCGCTCACCCGCCACTGTATAGCATTGTGCTCTGTGTCACTGCTGACAATAGTGGTACACCGCTCACCCACCACTGTATAGCATTTCTGTACTGCCACTGTACTGCTGCCAGTCAGCGTGTACTTTAAGGATAAGTGAAATGAGGAAGAAATCCGGTGAAAGAGGGAGGGGCAAGGGAAGAGGTGTTTCCCCTGACGGTTCACGTACAGGCCACAGGGGAGCACCCAAGAAAACCCACTCAATACTGCCCATGTTGTCCAGGACAACAACCCTCACAGATCCAAAAGAACAGGACCAGATAATTACTTGGATGACCTCTCAAGCGTCCAGCAGTGGGTTAAGCAGCACCAGCACATCACGCACGAGGTCCGAGTCCTCAGCCAGTTAAAGTCTGGGCTTTCTTTGAAGACTGCACTGAGGATGTTACCATGGCGATTTGCAAGGTGTGCAAGACCCGCCTGAGCAGGGGGAAAAGTATTAACAACCTCTCCACCACCAGCATGAGCCGCCACATTCTATCCAAACATCCCACTCTGTGGGCAAACGCGGCAGGACAGGGTACCACCAGCAACACTGCCTCCCTTGGGTTCACCAGACTCACCACCAGACCCGCCTCAGCAGCAGCAGTAGCCCAGCCATTGCGTGGTTCACAACATTCACAAACATCAGACGATGCTGACACTGTCACTTTCCGGACTAGTGCTCTTGAGGTCTCCCAGTGTTCATCAAACACAACAACCAACAGCCCTTCGGTGTGCAGCGCTACGGTTGAGTTGTCTGTTTCTGAGATGTTTGAGCACAAGAGGAAATTGCCAGCAAATGACCCCCGGGCCGTGGCAGTAACAGCCAGCCAGCATAGCCAAGCTTCTGGCCTGCGAAATGCTGCCATATCGAGTGGTGGAGACAAACAGCTTCAAGGGCATGATGTCAGTGGCCATCCCACGTTACGTGGTTCCCAGCCGCTACCACTTTGCGCGCTCTGCAGTGCCTGAGTTGCATGAGCACGTGGTCAGCTAAATAACCCGAAGCTTGAAGAATGCCGTTGCCTGCAAGGTTCACCTCACCACTGACACCTGGACGAGTGCGTTCGGCCAGGGTCGATACATCTCCCTTACCGCGCACTGGGTGAACCTTGTGGAGCCTGGCAGCGATTCCTCACCTGCTACGGCGCGGGTGTTGCCCACGCCGCAAACAGCTGGATAACAACAGCAGCACCTACCTCTCTGACTCCTTCTCCTCCAACGCATCTCAAAGCTGTACCTCATCCGGAAATGCTAACCCAGCACCAGCAGCAGTAGGATCGTGGAAGCAGTGCAGCACAGCTGTTGGCATGCGTCAGCAAGCGTTGCTGAAGCTGATCTGCCTTGGGGATAAGCAGCACACAGGGGAGGAAATTTGGAGGGGAATAAAGGAACAGACGGATTTGTGGCTGGCACCGCTGGACCTGAAACCGGGCATGAAGCTAGACACCTGGCACGAACTGGCAATGTACGCAATAGAGGTGCTGGCTTGCCCGGCAGCCAGCGTTATGTCGGAACGCTGTTTCAGTGCTGCCGGAGGCATCATCACAGATCGGCGTATCCGCCTCTCCACAGAAAATGCAGACCGTCTGACTCAAATTAAAATGAATCAATCCTGGATTGGAAACGACTACGCAACACTCCTGGACCCCAACCAAGTAACATGACCGATGAACATCTGGGATGGTTTAGCGTTTCCGGTCCCTGTTTATTGAACCTCTCATCTGTATTACATTTATGACTGCATGGCGGCAAAAAGCATTGCTGCTATATCCGCACGCTTTTTGTCCTCATGCAAGGCCTGGGTTGTTGTGTCTCACAAAGCGTGGCCTTCTCCTCCTGCGCCTCCTCCTGTTCCATCACGTGTGCTGCTGCTGCTGCTGCTGCTGGGTTAGCGTTGCCGCGTGGTCCCTGTTTATTGAACCTCTTATCTTTATTACATTTATGACTACATGGCGGTACAAAGCATGCTATCCGCACGCTTTTTGTCCTCATGCAAGGCCTGGGTTGTTGTGTCTCACAAAGCGTGGCCTTCTCCTCCTGCGCCTCCTCCTGTTCCATCACGTGTGCTGCTGCTGGGTTAGCGTTGCCGCGTGGTCCCTGTTTATTGAACCACTTATCTTTATTACATTTATGACTGCATGGTGGTACAAAGCATGCTATCCGCACGCTTCTTGTCCTCATGCAAGGCCTGGGTTGTTGTGTCTCAAAGCGTGGCCTTCTCCTCCTGCGCCACCCTCCTCCTGTTCCATCACGTGTGCTGCTGCTGGGTTAGCATTACCGGTCCCTTTTCCTGGAACCTCTTATATGTATTACATTTATGACTGCATGCCGACAAAAAGCATGTTACCTGTGCAAAGAAAACAGACATTTCCCGCATTTAAAAGACAGTTTTCCCTTTGAAACTTTAAAATCGATTTTCTCAAAAACTATAAGCTCTTTTTGCTAAATTTTTTTTCCCTCTTGTACCCACTCCCAAGGTGCACATACCCTGTAAATTTGGGGTATGTAGCATATAAGGAGGCTTTACAAAGCACAAAAGTTCGGGTCCCCATTGACTTCCATTATGTTCGGAGTTCGGGTCGAACACCCGAACATCGCGGCCATGTTCGGCCTGTTCGGCCCGAACCCGAACATCTAGATGTTCGCCCAACACTAGTGTGGCCATACACTGGAAAGCATTTTAATAGATTAGACGTTAGATTCAAACCAAATCATAATGTATCAATTCCCAGGGCACTCTCTGATGATTATATATATATATATATATATATATATATATATATATATATATATATATACTAGCTGATTGCCCGGCGTTGCCCGGGTATGTATTTGGCTGGTGTTGGCTCCGCCCATTTTTTTTAGCCCTAACACACAATTACTCAATTACCAAGTTTATGAGCTTTGGGTTCCTTGCAGGGGCGTACCTAGAAATCCCCGGGCCCCCCTGCTAAGAAAAAAAAAATCCGCCCCCCTAGGGTCCGCTCAGGGACTTTTGGGGGGCAGGAGGGGTCGCAGCATAAGAGGAGAGTGTGGCAGATCGGTGGGGAGGGGGGAAATTCCCTCCCCCCCTCAATTCCCTCCCCTCCCTCACCTCGGACTCTCCTCTCAGCGCTCCCCTCCTGCAATCATTGGTGGCAGCAGCAGCGGCGGCGGCAGGCTGAATCCATTCCCTCCTCCCAACCGATCTGCCACACTCTCCTCTTATGCTGCGACCCCTCCAGCCCCCCAAAAGTCCCTGAGTGGGCCCCTAGGGGGGCCCGGGCCCCCCCACGACGGCAGGGGTCGCATCCCCTATTGTTACGCCAGTGGGTCCTTAGCATAAATAAGTTGCATTTTACCATTGAATTTAAACAAAACTGATTGGCTGTATTTGGCCCGCTCCCTTCATAATTTAAACCCCAGTCTCCCAGAGACTGACTGTACCAGATTTGAGGCCTCTGCCATTGAGGGTGTATGAATGGCAGCAATGTAAATATTCCCCTTGAAAATCAAAAGGTGAATTTTGATTTCCTGCTGTAGGCTCCACGCACTTTCCTGAATATTAGTCCCAGTCACCCAGTGGCCAACTGTGTCATGTTTGAGAACCCTGCCAATAAGAGAACAGCTGAAATCAATGTAACAAATCTGATTGGCTGTTTGTGGCTCCACCCCTTTAGTGAATTTGGACCTCAGTCACCGCATGACTGATTGTATAAGGTTTGAGGCCTCTGCCATTAACAGTGTAAGAATGGTAGCAATGTAAATATTCTCCTTGAAAATCAATAGATCAATTTTGATTGGCTGTTGTATGCTCCACCCACATTTCTGAATATTCATCCCAGTCACCCAGTGGCTAATTGTGTAAAGTTTGGGAACCCTGCCACGTTAAAAATGTAGTTGTTGGCACCGGCCACTTTTTCTAACCTTGACATACAGTCACTCAGTTATCAAGTTTATCAGCTTTAGGGGCCTTGGTATCAATACTTTGTATATTCCCATTGAAAAATAAACAAATATGGCTGTTTGTGGCTCCACTCCTTTTCTGAATTTGCACCCTAATCAACCAATGACTGATTGTATCAGGTTTGAGGCATTTGCTATTAACAGTATAATATTCTCTTTGAAAATCAAAAGGTGAATTTTTATTGGCTGTTGTAGGCTCCACCCACCTTCCAAAATCTTAATCTCATTCACCCAGTGACCAACTGTGCAAAGTTTGAGAACCCTGCCATTAACGGTGTAAGAATGGCTGCAGTTTATATTTTCCAGTAAAAGTTGTTTTTAGCTCCGCCCACAATTTGTAACCTTGACACAGTCACCCAGTGACCAAGTTTGTGAGCTTTCAGGTTCCTGGCATCAAAATGTGTGAATGGAAGCAGTTTATCCACCAAGGAAATCTGATTGGCTGTAGGTGGCCCCGCCCCTTTAGTGAATTTGGACCCCAGTCACCCAATGATCAACTGTAGCAAGTTTGAAGCCTCTTCCATTAACAGTGTAATAATGTGTGAGAAAACGTGGAAAAGCCGCCGCGAGTACTCAAGGTAAGGCGGCTGATTCCGCGTTCAACATGGCAGTTTGCGCGCATGGGCCTGCATCCACTGGCCTGACGGAGCACGGAGAAACCGCCGCATGCCCAGTAAACAAGGCGGCGGATTCCGCGTCCGACGCAGGGGTTTGCACACATAGGCCTACATCTGTCCGCATGGCGAAATGCGGAGAAACCGCCGCGTGCTCGGATAGCGGTGCGGCTGGTTCCGCATCCTGCACAGCAAAGACATTGCAAAACAGGTCTGGTGTGGCTGGGACTGATAGTCCACACAGGTTTAGAAGGACGCGCGCGCGCGTTGAGAGGCAGAGCTTTTATGACAGCCAGAAGGGTGTCAGCTGACCAAGCCGGTCAGCTGACAATTTTACCACTTCCCATTGGTCCAGCACTTAGGGGAGGCACTGGAGAGCGCTAGGGTATATATACTGGATGCTGGTCATTTCTCTGGTGTCTGCCATTGCGATCACTACGTGGTAGCACTCAGACCTTTTGCTAAAATCTGTGTTGTTATTTCTCTGTTATACTTCAGACTAGTTCCAGGGTGTTGATGATCAAGAAACTAACACCCAAGACTAGGGAACTGTATTATCATTCTGTTATACTTCAGACTAGTTCCAGGGTGTTGATGATCAAGGAACTCACACCCAAGACTAGGGAACTGTATTACCACTCTGTTATATGTCAGACTAGTTCCAGGGTGTTGATGATCACGGAGATCACACCTAAAGAATAGGTATTGCTATTATCTGTTATGACTTCCTGCTTTCCTGACAACTCTCTTGATCTCTGATTTGGTACTTCGCTATATCTGATACTCTGTTGCCAAACCCTGCTTGTCCTTGGATTCAGATTCTGTCTTCTGTCTTTGTACCTGATCTGTCTGTCTATTGCCGACCTGGCTTGTCCAACCTCGAGAACTATCTCTTCTGTTTAGAGATAGTTCACAGATCTGTCAGTAACACTCCACCATTGGTGTCACTCACACTCTGGTCCTTCCCACTCTCAGTCTGACTCCTCCCCTTGGGGGAGCCTCAGGCCATTGGAAGGAGCTTGTTCTTGGGCAGTATCTCTTACTGCCTTGCACCTTCGATACGGGTGCTCTCCTCAAAGTATTACTGTTGCACCAAACACTCATCTTACTCAGGTGTCCAGAGGTTAGAGCTATATCTGATTATCGGTGATACTGCAGATCATCAATAATCAGGTATATATCTGTATTCTCGGTGATACTGCAGATCACCGATAATCAGATCCTCTCTGTGTTAAACCGATGATCGTTACAGAACGGCAGACCAAACACAAATGGACGCTCTCACCAGCCGTCTGGGCACACTTACCACTTCGGTGGAAAACATCAACCAAGTGCTGGGTAGCCACCAGACGCTAATAAATGCCCTGTCTGGATCCGTACAAACCCTTCAGACGGCTGTGGATGAGGTGCGATCCCCTCCTAGCACAGACATACGTATGCCTGTACCTGAAAAATTTTCTGCCCACAGATCTGATTTCCGAAATTTTAGGAGTAGAGTGTTATCATACTTTGAGTTGAGACCTAGATCTTCAGGAACCATGGCCCAAAGGGTCACATTTATTAAGACTTTGTTATCAGGCGATTCCCAGACCTGGGCATACAGTTTACCCGCTGGAGACTTAGCCCTGACCTCTGTAGAGGAATTTTTTAAAGCCATGGCAATAATTTACGATGATCCAGACATTGCCTCGACTCATGAGCGGAAGCTCAAGTTATTACGTCAAGGCAAGAGTCCGGTCGAGGAGTATGCTGCTGAATTCAGAAGGTGGTCAGTGTCAGCCAGGTGGGACACCTTTGCCCTGTTAGATTGTTTTTTATCAGGGTTGTCAGATGAGGTCTCTGATCTAATGTTAAGTCAGCCTGAACCTAAGACCATTGATGAGGCCATTTCATCGGCCATCAGGATCGACCGTAGGCTACGCTATCAGAGACAGACCCGGGGTAGAAGCCATGTAAGAATGGGGTCCTACGCAGCACCTCCTGCGACTCCACCTCCTCCCGTTTCACCTCCACCTGAGCCAATGCAGATTGGTCGGTCAAAATTGTCGCAAGTGGAGCGGAGACGCAGGATTTCCGAGCAGTTATGTCTTTACTGTGCAGAGGGGGGTCATAGAGTTCAGAATTGCCCTAAAGAAGTCGGGAAACCCTACTGCCTAGGAGTAGTTGGGGGTAATACCCTAGGCGTACAACTTTTACCCCTAGATGATAAAAGGTTGCTTCTTCCTTGTACGATTACATGGGAAGATAAATCTGAAGTCACTGGGGCCTTCGTTGATTCAGGCTCAGCGGCTAATTTTATGGATTACGAATTTGCTAAGAAATTGGGTATTCCACTCACCCCAGTGACACCACCTATCCAAGTTACGGCAGTGGATGATTCCCCCCTGCAACGTAACCGTCCTCTGTCTCAGACACCAGAGGTGGGAGTCACTATAGGGGTGCTGCATAGGGAGAAGTTGCATTTTTTTGTGTTACACATGACAACCTCCACTATCATCCTTGGCATGCCTTGGTTACACCTTCACTCCCCTCAAATCAATTGGGCCACTGGTCAGCTAACAACCTGGTCAGCCCATTGCTTTCATCATTGTTTAGTGAAGGTGACCTTGGGTCAGACCAGAATTCATGTGGAGGGAGTACCGGAACAATATTCTGAATTTTCAGATGTGTTTTGTCCCAAAGCTGCAGATAAACTACCTCCACATCGCCCTTTCGATTGCCCCGTCTGGTTGTATGCCCCCTAGAGGTCATCTCTACAATTTGTCCGGGCCGGAAAAAGTGGCCATGCAAGAGTACATCCGGGAAAACTTAGCTAAGGGTTTCATTCGCCCTTCCCGGTCGCCTGCCGGAGCAGGTTTCTTTTTTGTGAAGAAAAAAGACGGAGGCATTCGGTCATGCATTGATTACCGGGGCCTGAATAAAATCACAGTAAAAAATCGCTATCCATTGCCTTTGATAGACGATTTATTTACTCAGGTCACCAGTGCTAAGATTTTCTCGAAATTGGATTTGCAGGGTGCATACAACCTGGTGCGGATCAGAGAGGGCGATGAGTGGAAGACGGCCTTTAACACACCCGATGGGCATTACGAGTATCTGGTGATGCCCTTCGGGTTGTGTAATGCTCCGGCCATCTTTCAAGAACTCATTAATGAAGTATTCAGGGAGGTATTGGGTAAATTTGTCCTGGTATACCTAGATGATATACTAATCTTCTCAGATAACCTCTCTGAGCACAGGGCTCATGTCAAATGGGTGTTGCACAAGTTAAGACAGAACATGCTTTATGCTAAATTGGAGAAATGCATTTTTGAGGTAACATCTGTCACCTTTTTGGGGTATATAATTTCCACCTCGGGCCTGTCTATGGATCCTGCCAAAGTCTCTGCTGTCCTGGAGTGGCTGCTGCCAGTGGGACTGAAATCGCTCCAGAGATTTTTGGGATTCGCTAATTAGTATAGAAGGTTTATAAAGGGGTACTCCACAGTCATAGCACCCCTCACCAGTCTCACAAAGAAAGGGGCAGAAACTAACCACTGGTCCCCTGAGGCTCTGGCTGCTTTCTCCACCTAGAAAGAATTGTTTTGCTCTGCACCCATTTTGAGACACGTCGACACCTCCTATCCCTTTATTGTGGAGGTAGAGGCTTCGGAGGTCGGGGTAGGGGCTGTGCTGTCTCAGCGTTCTGGGTTGCAGGGAAGATTACACCCGTGTGCCTATTTCTCTCGTAGGTTTTCACCAGCAGAGAAAAACTACGATATAGGCAACAGGGAGCTCCTAGCCATTAAATTGGCCTTCGAGGAATGGCGTCACTGGCTAGAAGGAGCAGAACATACGATTACCGTTTACACTGATCACAAAAATTTGGAGTATATTGAGGGGGCTAAGAGATTGAGTCCCCGTCAGGCTCGGTGGTCACTGTTTTTCTCGAGATTCAGATTTGTAATTACATACACTCCGGGTAGTAAAAACATTAAAGCGGATGCTTTGTCCAGATGCTTTGAGCCAGAGACAGCACAGACCTCAGACCCAGAGACTATTATTCCACAGAGAGTTGTGTTGGCAGCCACAGAGACCTGGAGAAACTGGATGGAGACTTTAAGTCCCTTCCAGCAGGATGTCCCTGAAGGAAAGCCTGAAGGGGTGATGTTTGTACCACTGCCATTTCGTCTCCAGATATTGCAGATGTTCCACTCCCACAAGAATGCTGGACATCCCGGGGCCACCAGAACACAGGACCTCGTTGCCAGGTGTGCTTGGTGGCCTTCATTGACAACTGACTGCAAGGAGTATGTTAGGGAGTGTGCAGTATGTGCAAAAAGCAAACCCTCCCGTCTGGCACCTGTGGGAACGTTGCAGCCTTTGCCCACCCCGAGTGAACCATGGACCCATGTGTCCATGGATTTTGTGGGTGAGCTTCCGAAGTCTGAGGGCATGTCGGTCATTTGGGTGGTAGTCGACCGTTTCAGTAAAATGGCCCATTTTGTGCCCCTGAAAGGACTCCCCTCGGCCCAGGAGTTGGCCGATCTTTTCATCATCCACATTTTCCGGCTACATGGCATTCCGGAAAACATTGTGTCAGATCGGGGAGTCCAATTTATTTCCAAATTTTGGAGGGCATTTTGTCATCAAATGGGCATGGAACTGTCATTTTCGTCAGGCTACCACCCACAAACCAATGGTCAGACTGAGAGAATTAATCAGTCATTGGAACAATTTCTAAGGTGTTATGTTGCGGATGCGCAAAAGGATTGGGTCAAATCCTTGCCGTTTGCAGAATTTGCGCACAATAATTTGAAAAGCTCTTCCTCTGGATTTTCTCCGTTTCAGGTGGTAACTGGAAAGTTGCCTAAGTTCTCCCCACTCCCAGTAGCTTCCACTCCGTTTCCAGCTTTGGAGACTTGGCAAAAGTCGTTTAAAAACATTTGGGGGATCGTGAAAAGTAATTTGGAGAAGGCTTTTCAAAGTCAGAAAGGTCAAACTGACAAGAAATGCTCCTTAGAGTGGAAGTTTCGGCCAGGAGACGTGGTCTGGGTGTCCACGCATCATTTGACCCTGAAACAGCCCTCGCCCAAGTTAGGACCCAGATTTGTGGGCCCTTTTCCAGTAACCAGGAAGATCAACAATGTTACTTATGCCATTGATCTTCCTGCCAGCATGCGTGGTGTAAGATCCTTTCATGTGTCCCTGCTTAAGCCAGCAGTGCATGTAGGTTCCACTCCTCCTCCTCCTGTGATGATAGATGACCAAACTGAGTATGAAGTAGAAAAGATTTTAGATTCACGTGTTTTACAGAACTCAGTGCAGTATCTGGTTCACTGGAAAGGGTATGGTATTGAGGAGAGAACGTGGGTACCTGAGTGTCGCATGCATGCGGATAAATTAAGGAGGGAGTTCCACGCCTTATATCCTGAGAAACCGGGTAGGAGCTGTCCGGAGTCCACTCCTCAGGGGGGGGGGGGTACTGTGAGAAAACGTGGAAAAGCCGCCGCGAGTACTCAAGGTAAGGCGTCTGATTCCGCATTCAACATGGCAGTTTGCACGCATGGGCCTGCATCCACTGGCCTGACGGAGCACGGAGAAACCGTCGCATGCCCAGTAAACAAGGCGGCGGATTCCGCGTCCGACGCGGCGGTTTGCACACATAGGCCTACATCTGTCCACATGGTGGAGCGTGGAGAAACCGCCGCATGCTCGGATAGCGGTGCGGCTGGTTCCGCGTCCTGCACAGCAGAGACATTGCAAAACAGGTCTGTTGTGGCTGGGACTGATAGTCCACACAGGTTTAGAAGGACGCGCACGCGCGTTGAGAGGCAGAGCTTTTATGACAGCCAGAAGGGTGTCAGCTGACCAAGCCGGTCAGCTGACAATTTTACCACTTCCCATTGGTCCAGCACTTAGGGGAGGCACTGGAGAGCGCTAGGGTATATATACTGGATGCTGGTCATTTCTCTGGTGTCTGCCGTTGCGATCACTACGTGGTAGCACTCAGACCTTTTGCTAAAATCTGTGTTGTTATTTCTCTGTTATACTTCAGACTAATTCCAGGGTGTTGATGATCAAGGAACTCACACCCAAGACTATGGAACTGTATTATCAATCTGTTATACTTCAGACTAGTTCCAGGTTGTTGATGATCAAGGAACTCACACCCAAGATTAGGGAACTGTATTACCACTCTGTTATATGTCAGACTAGTTCCAGGGTGTTGATGATCATGGAGATCACACCTAAAGAATAGGCATTGCTATTATCTGTTATGACTTCCTGCTTTCCTGACCACTCTCTTGATCTCTGATTTGGTACTTCGCTATATCTGATACTCTGTTGCCAAACCCTGCTTGTCCTTGGATTCCGATTCTGTCTTCTGTCTTTGTACCTGATCTGTCTGTCTATTGCCGACCTGGCTTGTCCGACCTCGAGAACTATCTCTTCTGTTTAGAGATAGTTCACAGATCTGTCAGTGACACTCCACCATTGGTGTCACTTACACTCTGGTCCTTCCCACTCTCAGTCTGACTCCTCCCCTTGGGGGAGCCTCAGGCCATTGGAAGGAGCTTGTTCTTGGGCATTATCTCTTACTGCCTTGCACCCTCGATACGGGTGCTCTCCTCAAAGTATTACTGTTGCACCAAACACTCATCTTACTCAGGTGTCCAGAGGTTAGAGATATATCTGATTATCGGTGATACTGCAGATCATCAATAATCAGGTATATATCTGTATTCTCGGTGATACTGCAGATCACCGATAATCAGATCCTCTCTGTGTTACACCGATCGTTACAGAATGGCAGCAGTTTAAATATTCCCCTTGAAAATCAATAGGTTAATTTTGATTGGCTGTTGTAGGCTCCACCCATTTTCTTGAATCTTAATCGCATTCACCCAGTGACCAACTGTGTCAAGTTTGAGAACCCTGCGATTAAGAGTCTAAGAATGGCTGCAGTTTACATTTTCCCATTTAAAATGAATGGCTGAAATTTGATTGGCTGTGTTATGCTCCTCCCATTTTTTCCTGGATTCGTAACCGCGGTCACCAAGTGACCAACTGTGCCAAGTGTGGGGACTCTGGCTTGATTACTGGCAGAATGGCAGCCTTTTCCATTTTTTCCATTGACTTGAATGGGTGAAATCTGATTTGCTGTTTGTAGCTCCGCCCAGGTGTGCAGGGGGGACGCGAGACCCCCAGAACATATCATCCCAGGTAGTAAGGAATCTGCATACCAAGGTTCGTTCAAATCGGTCAAGGCGTTTTCGAGTGATCGCGGCACATACACACACACACACACACACGCATACATACATACATCTGATTTTATATATATATATATATATATATATATATATATATATATATATATATAAATATAAATATAGGATTAATCAGAAAACCTTTTTTCTTTTTTTGAAATTAAATTAACGTGTATGATGAAGTTTCTTATGGCATAGTTAGCATTTATCTCCTACATCTTACTTATGTGTACTGTTCCACCCACAGATGTACAGCAACTTTCCCACCATTTAGCCAGCGAGGCCATTGTTTCATGGGAACCTTAATTTATTTTAATAGTTAATTAGAGTTGCTGTGAAGTAATACAATTGTGCCCATTGGGGTGGGTTGGCTGGGTGTGTAAACATTGACTTTGCTGGCTGTAAAGCAGTGAAGGGATTCAGGGCTGTGTACCTATGCAGCAGGGATTAAGTGCTAGGTGTAGGGCAGAGGGAGAAGGAGAAGGAGTTAAATGTTGGTTGGCTGCACAGGTAGAGAATGGGATGTGTTCAGGGTATTAATACTATTTTAGACCCCACATCTCCTTTAGTCACTGTGTACAAAGCACAGATGTTCTAACTTCTAACTAAAGGGACATTGTATGAATCTTTGAAAATCATGAATCATTTCCCTTGTAGCTCAGGAAGCCTGCTCATGGTGTTCTCATTTATGTGTAACGTTTTCATCTATTTATATAAAGAGAGGTGGCTTGGCACAGCAAGCTGCATTGTGGCATCGCAATTGTCCCAAAGTCTCAAATAATCCTACTAATGATGTGTTTTGGCTTTACCCATCTGGCTCATGAGATGGACTACAGATTTGTTTATCTTCTTACTGCAAGATCCTGGAGAGAGAAACAATGATACATTTTCACTCTATAGAGCAGACCTGCCATGAAAAAAATGACAATTTGAATGTAATTTATACTACCTGGTTAGTTTTGTTAAGTAAATGAAATGTGTGAGAACAGTCATTTTCAGGTTAAAATACCCTGCGCACATCAAAAATTCAGGCATGCCAGTGTTGACAGGCTCCTCCGGGTAGTCTAGTGTTGTGCTGTCAGCAACATCACTTTGACAGATTGGCAGCTATCCTACAGCACCATATCAGTATTTGGTGTATCTGTACATATTGCTTTTAAAAAGGAACAGAGAATAGGTAGCCGGGGTATGCTCAGATCACTTTAGAATGGGTAGCAAAATCAGTGGTACATTATCATTGCATTATTTATCTTTGGGTGGAAGTTTGGAATTAAGTCTGTAAATGTATGTTATAACGAAATATCTTTTAGAGTGTATAATTGGTTTCAGAAATAGGACATTATTGCTTTCCATGTGGCCTGGATTCAATTTAATGGCATATGATTATGATTACAATTGTTTTTGTTTTTTTTTATATTCAAAAACGTTGATGCACAAATTGCAGAGAAAAATTTCACAGTTATTATATGAAGCTGACTGAAGCGTGAAGTCTAACCTTTGATGTTGAATGAACTCCACTACCCATGTTAGCACTGTCCACTAGACTGTGGTATCCACTAATAAATACTTGAAATACCAGCCTCCACAGATGGAGGGTGCATGGCCCTTTCACAGCCCAATGCTATAGGACTTTCAGTTCACAGGGTATACCACCAAAATGCTGGGATTCAGGATGTCATTCCTAGGTGTCAAAACCTTCACTGTCTGGATATGTACTGGTAAAAACAAGATGGCAGCAGCAGAGCTGGATCATCCACAAGGCAAACCTAGGCAGTTGCCTAGTGCCTGGATAGCATCTAGGGGCCTGGTGGATGCTAGCCCCACCAAAATTTTACAAAAAAAGGCCAGGTGATCATCAGCGGTGGGAAAAAAAACTGCCATCTTGCCTAGGGTGCAGGTATGGGTGTGGTCAAAGACTTCCTAGAATGGAAAACAAACACTGAGAAAATGGGAACCCCAATGGTGTAAGTCACAACAGGAAAAAAGGAAAGCAAAAAAGCTAAATGTGTTCTCACAAGGGAAGTTAGCAGAAGGGCAACCAATTGCTATAGGGAGGTGGAGAGATCTATAAACCCAACTCCACGTAGGTGTCCAGGCCAGCTGGGTGTGGTCACATTCTTGATGTAAAAAACAGGACCCCATTTCATGTTAATCCTTTTTTTGGGCATCAGCATATATTAAGAGCCAGGGATTCACTAGAAGCAGACTAATCCAATAAGTAGATGTAGACCTTAATTTTCTGTGGGTAGAAAGGAATTTCTATCTCTTCCAGGTGAATGAGAAATTTGTACATTTTATTGCGTCCACAGCTGACTTTTTATTCAACATTTTTGGGAGGCTCTCTACTCATATTTGAACTGATCTGCAAGCAGTAGATAGACTTCATTGTATCTGTACAGATCTCCAAGTCCATTATGCTCTAACCTAGAGTGTGTCTTTCAAAACAATTTGACAGAAGGTAAAAACATAATACCACCATTCAGGTCCTAGATAATCTTGGGTGCACCTCCTATGGCAGTCCAAACTGGAACCACTGCAGTTCCTATTCTCCATCAGAGCCTGGTAGCCTTTAATTTGGAGCTTTGTAAACCAAGGCTACATTCACAATTTCTTTCAGTTTTACAGATCTGATAATGGACGTCAACGGTGAAAGGAAGTGGTCACTTTACAGACTCACTGGACCTTCAGGAATGACCTAGAAATAATACTGAGATAATACTTTGTGATATCCTATGTTATTAATAGGATTCATTCACACGTGTCATTTTTGCAACAATCCTTGCATTCGTTGTGGTCAGGCCTGGGATTTAGCTCAAAGGCCAAAGTTCTGCTTTATGTGCACCCCCCCCCCCCTTCATTATACAGTTTGGGGAAATATCCATCATTCACAACAGCACTTTTAAGAATGATTTACTGTTTTGCTTATAGCATTGTTATGATTGAGAAAAATCACTGACCTGGGTTATAAAGAACACTAGTTCATTGTTTCCCATAAGGTGGTCCTAAGAGCCATACAACACTTCATTTCAAAAACTAAAAAGAAGTTCCATTTCAATCAGGAGTTCTCAATCCTAACTCCTACAAACGTTATTCTCTGGTTGTAGCTAGAGCCATCAAAGCCTTTCTTAAAGGAGCAAAAGCCTTCAGGTTCTGAGGCAGGCTATTCCTGACTTCAGTAAGGCACATCATGCTTCATTAGAGTTGGTAGCTCCCTGGTCAATTAAGACAGACCTAGAAAGGAGCCAAACTTAGTTCTCCAAGTCATTTAACAGCTCACTTCACCAGAGGGATAGCATTATTTTGGGCAGTAGCAATGGAGACTATGGGGCAGAATTATCAGAGCCAATGCAAGGAAAACTGGAGTAGGCCTGCTATAAAAATGGAGCAGAGATCCAAGCCAAAAATTTTGTTTGGTTGCCCTGAGCTAATGATCCACTTCTGCATTTTTGTACAAGATCTATTCCAATTCTCCTTCCACTGGTTGGTTTCTCATTTGAGTCAGAACTGTCTCTCAGTTAATATATTTATGCACACCACATAGTAAACTGAGTGGCTTTATTTTCTGTTGAATTTGGCAAAAATAAACTTTTCTCTATTCACTTCTATTGATCATTAAATCATGTTTTCCTTCTCATTCAGCATTTACATTTTATAGCATCTCATTAGATCCCACATGTGTGACATCAGGAAAGTGGAAAATTGTGTCCTGAAATTGTTTAACCTCCCTTTGCTATTGTATCTCCCTTGTCACAATAGCCCCCCCCCCCCCCCCCCCCCCCTACTTGTGGCAGCTCACTATAGCAACTAAAAACACCTGTCTAAGGGCAGAGGCCTTCTTTATGTAGCGAACAGCCCTTTCAGTGCTGGGGCAGAGCTACTACTCCACACACATACTGCTGTGGAGATATAACAAGAATTGAAAATTACACAATTCACAGACACAGTTTTGCATTTTGTAAAATCACAAATATGTTCTTTTTTACTATATATTTATCACAAATATGTTCTTTTTTACTATATATTTACATCTCAGATATTCTCTATTTACTTCATGCAGGGATGGAGGAAAATAAAATAAAACAAATTGAAAAACTGTCTAGACTTTAAATTGACATGTCCAGAAGATTTCCACAATGAGTGCAGACCAAGTGCAGGCAAGACAGTGACAGTGACAACTCTGAGATGTAGATATATTAAAAATAAAATAGGATATTTACAATAGTGTGGCCATCATGCTACAAAGAACCACTTTACAGTGAGTGCTATATAATGTGAAGGGTAAAATAACTTAACTCTTCCTTCATCATAATATGCCAAGGGTTAAGATCAGATCAGATTGCTTGCTTTATACTTTGCAAATATTCAGTTTACCTTCCTTATATTTTCAGCTTGCTCCTCCGTATATAAATGTTTGGCAAGATATGTATATTAAAACCACATAAAGAGGTCCTGAAAAGTAAACTCATTACTGTATTCACATGGTAGGAAATACCCTCAGGGCTTCTGAACACTGGGAACTCCTGTTTCATTCCACAGGTTGGCATAATTTGTCCCGGATTAGTTCTATTCACATTTCATAGCTGGACATCACAGAACCACTCTTGTAGGCTTGCTTAGAAAAGCAACAAGCGCAGACACGTACTGAACTGCCTCTATTTATATACTGTAAATGTTGAAATTTAATGGTTTGTCACACAAGATTAAAAAGCAGGAACACACAATATAATGATTTCCATCCTGTCCCTGTACAGCTCTCCACCTCAGTAGGCCAGCCCAGAGCCACAAGTGTTCCCCACATACGTATGACAGACTTTGTCTCGCCAATATCTGGATCCTTTAATGGTGTGCAATGCTAAGTCTTTCAATTACATTTTCTCATTGTATTGTCCAAAAGGCTGATACAGCTAACCATTTGTTTGCAAAAAAGATGTGCATGTTTTAAAGGCAAGCAGCAGATGGAAGATTATACATTTCCCCATCATCCACAGCTACAATATAAAATAAAAATAAGTAGCAATGTGGCAAATGTTTTCAAACATCCAAAAAACATGTTTTTTTTTTATTTTTATTTGCTATAGGTTGTCAAAATTCATACGTAAACCTTGCACAGATTGTTACCTGACAAAAAATTGTCTGTAGTCATTTTGGGTGACAGCCTGATGCATTTACAGACATCTCACCTCATCTGCACATAACCAAGCTTGGCGGAAAAGCAATTGGCTAATTGGATTTATTCAGGCGATTGCTACTGTATATGCAAAATTGGGTCAAGGATACAAGTTTTGTCAGGGGCAGTGTTCCTTTTCCTGACTCCAAAAGTTGGGAGGTATCTTTTACTCTTTTGCTTTCTGTTTGTGGTGATGATGGGTATCTCTACGTATATTATGAAGATCATAAGTTATTTTAGCAGCAATGCCCTTGCTTTCAGCACATACTTAAAGAGACACTGAAGCAGAAAAAAAAATATGATATAATGAATTGGTTGTGTACAATGAATAATTACTAGAAGATTAGCAGCAAAGAAAATATTCTCATATTTTTATTTTCAGGTATATAGTGTTTTTTCTAACATTGCATCATTTTATAATATGTGCAGATTACACAACACTCAGCATTCAAAATGATTCTTTCAGAGCAGTCTGTGAACTAATGACCTCTCCTCTGTCAGAGAAAAAGGAATTTGTTTAGTAGCAGTTGAGATAATAAAAGTCAGATAACAGCCCTCTCCACGACTTTGAAAGTCGTAGAGCTTAATGGCTTTTTTCCATAGAGATAACAACTGGAGTTTCTTAACTCTTCCTGTACTGGAAACAATTAGACTGATGTATCTGATCTTAATGTTTTATTTCTTAGCTGTACTACACATACAAATCATAATATCATATTTTTTTTTTGCTTCAGTGTCTCTTTAAAGGACACCCGAGGTGAATGTAGACTGATGAGATAAACAATTGTATCTATCATCCTCCTCCTAAACATGACTTTTTTTTAGATATCTCCATTTTATTTTATATTTAAATCGACTTTTTTACGTTTTTACGGTTTCATTGTCTCTGCTCAATGACACATTCATTGAAGTATGCTTAAGCTAAAATCTATGAGCTATTGACCCTTTTTATCTCTTTCCTGCTTTCAGAAGCCATTTTCTGCTTGGAAAGTGTTTTATGGTTGTAATTCCTTATCACTGAGGGCTACACTGCCGTCTGACCCAGTCCTAACCCAGACAGACACTATCACTTACATACCTGATGTTTAACTCTTTCAGGCAGATAAAGAAAAAAAGGAACACAGCATAGTTATTTGTGTGTCTGGCACTGTACATACACATGTCTGTCTCATCATGTCACATGTCACCTCGGGTATCCTTTAATGTCTATGATTCTTATTCTGTCTGCAGCCATTTTGCTTGGTCTCAGTCATAGGCATTATACATTTTTCTTCTAAGGCCTCTTGCATTACCTGCAGCACTCCCCACAGCTGATTTTTCAGCACTTAAAATTGGTTTGTTTCTTTCCTCTTATGTACGGGTCTCTGTATGGAGAGCAGCCTACAATAGCTGCAGTTTTTTTTTCTCCTCTCTCGCCAGTTTAAAATTTTTAAGAGTAAAATCATCAAAACCATAAGTCATTTTTACCATCAACATTTCTCACATAAACAGAACCATATTTGGCTACTTCATGTGCTGTAGGCAAGCATGTGTTTCGCTCTACCCATTCAGGCAAGTAGCAAAACAATTACTATTGTTTGTGACCCTCTTAGAAAAATATAAATCAATTCTTGTCCTCACATGAATCATGAGAATACCCAGGTACCTCATGGTGACCCAGAACCACTAGGAAAGTACAGGGGATGAAATGAGGCCCAAAAGCCTTCTTACTAAAAGCGACACTCAGTTCAATCTGCCTTCTTAAAACAGAAGGTATTTGCGATAATTCAGCTTTAAGTGAGATACTGTGGTTTCCCATGATTCCATATTCAGGAGTCATGAACGACAGTAAGTGAGAGAAAACCCAGGGCTGGGTCTCGTAACAATGCCCCAGGGCAAAATTAACCAGCCCACCCCAGCAGACCCCCCCCCCCCCCCCCCCTCTGACCAAAAAGTGGCATTAGGGGTTATTGCACCCAAATTTCCCTCTTGGGCCCTGAGCCGCCTGCTGACACTTCCTCCCAATCACCTCTCAACTTACAGTAATTATGCTCCATGGGGCCCCTGCAGAGTGTTTGGCCTGCCTTCCAGCACAGGTGAGATGCTACTCTGCCAAAGACTGTGCAGAAGCCCCGGGGAGCAGCAGTTAAAGAGGAACTCCAGAGAAAAGAATGTAATAAAAAAAGCTTAATTTTTACAATTATGTATAAATGATTTAGTCAGTTTTTACCCATTGTAAAATCTTTTCTCTCCCTGATTTACATTCTGACATTTACCACGTGGTGACATTTTTACTGCTGGCAGGTGATGTCACTGGAAGGAGATGCTGCTTACTTTTTTGGCAGTTGGACCCAGCTGTTATTTCCCACAATGCAATGAGGTTCCCAGACAGGAAACTGTCAGGACCATGGTCCTGACATCACACTGTAGGAGGGATTTCACCACAATATCAGCCATACAGAGCCCCCTGAGGATCCGTTTGTGAAAAGGAAAAGATTTCTCAAGGGAAAGGGGGTATCAGCTATTGATTGGGATGAAGTTCAATTCTTGTTCACGGTTTCTCTCTTGAAGATGGGGAGAGACACCTTGGGAGCCCCTACAGGCTGTGGGGCCCTGGGGCAATTGCCCCCTTTGCTTCTATGGTAGTGCCGGCCCTGAGAAAACCCACACACAGGGACACAAACAGCAATAGAATCTGTCTAAAAATAAAAAATGTTTTGGGTGGACTAGAGCTTTATCTTTACATTTTTCATTTGCACAGCGTCTTTGACATAGTGGTTTTATATTAGTTAATATGTACCTGTGTTGCATTGCTGCACAGTGCATAAGCGTCCCCATTAGACAGTGCTGTCTATGTACTGTCTGATGTCCCTGCATATCACACACTGATACACATTGCTGAAATATGCTCAGCAACACAGTGTGCAGGCCTTTACAGCTGAAATATTGTTTTGTATATGACAACCCTTTAAAACTGTATGGATGATATAACTGTAACGGTGGCCACACACCATGCAATTTTTTAAATTTCTTTTCAATTTAAGGATTGCAATCAAATTTGCTTTTTGATTGTTTAAGGATTGCCATCAATTTTGCTGTTTGATTGTTATATTTAAAAAAATCTGACTAATTTACCACACACGTGTTCAATTTTTCCACAATTCTGAAAAAAATAATAATTGAAAACTCTAAAAAAAATTGCTTGGGTGTATATATCAATAAATTGACAATCTACCCTACACCATTACATTTTCAGAAAAATTGATCAGAAAAATCCACCACTCTCGATCGACTTATATGGGGGAAAAACCCAAGAAACCGGATTGGATTTCTTGCTCGAATAATTAAAAAAAAGCTTTAGATTCTTTGGGACAACTGATCATTTTTATAGAATTGTTGTAAAATTGGATCATTTTATTGTATTGTGTGTGGCCACCTTTGTAGACATCTTAAGGAACAGTCAGTAAAAATTTGTGCTCTGTCCATCAAGAGGTCAATATGATTAAGAGGACTGTAATTCTTTTGTGTATTTATTGCATTGAGCTCTTTTAGGAATCGCCGGAAGTAAGGCTATGTTCACAGTTGTGCGTTGTGGTGTGACGCACTGGCCACATTGGAATATTGAACTACAATGCACCACTTATGCGACAATCACAGACTACATGCTGTGTGGTGACCCATACTTTTCATTGATTGCCTGTTTTACTGTATGCAATGCAACGGATTTACGCAATTCCCACTGTGAAGGCAGCATTAATGTTTTGGGTTTTTCAGCAGTCTGACAGGTGAAAGAATTTGGTTGTTCTCTTGCACAGGTTACTAGTATCTGCTCATCTTCTTGGTAGAGGAGAAAGAATGTTCTATTTGAAGCCTTTATTAGAGTACTCCTGATTTATTCACACTTTTACATTGTTACAGTTGAACATGACAGAGATATCTTCCATCAAAAGCCATACTGGAAAGAATTCAGGTTTGACATGACGCAGGTACCTGCTGGAGAAATTGTGACAGCAGCTGAGTTTCGACTTTACAAGACTCGCAGTTTCACGCGACACTTGAATCGGACGCTTCACCTGAGCCTGTACCAGATACACCGAGACCATGCAAATCGGTATGTGATCTATAGCTTAAAGTGAACCGTGCACCATTTTTAGCACCCAGGGCATCTCAATAGCACATCAAAGATGCATGCCAACAATATGTTTCATTATTGAAATGAACTTCCATTTTACCTTTTATTTAACATTCATAGTAGTTTTATTAGCCTACTTCAGGAGGCCTGCCCGACGGCTGCAGAGATTTCAGGAAGCTGATTGTTTTATTGGGGTCATTACCAATAAGTAAACAATACCTTTTCATCAACAGAGGAGGTTTGGTAATTAGGACAGTTTCTTCAAAGACGTTGTGTGTGTCAATGTGTCAAGATAGCATTTCTGACTTGTATAAATAAGGACTGTGAGAAGGGGAGGGGGGAACATGGCAGCTTCTATGCCAGGAGAAATTCCAATGAGAGAAAAGGTGGTTAGTTCACTTTAATTGTGATATGCAGCCATTGCCACCGGTGCACATACCCGAGTGCAAGCAGAGAAGCACTCAAATGGATTGGGCGTATCCCAGAATAGATACTCTGAGGGATTGTTACTGTACCAGTGCACCTCACAGACAGCAAATGATTGGCCTCAAGGCTCCTGTGACTACTCTGCTCTCTGGATCTCCTCTCTGCATAATGGTCATGCGGAGGGGCAGAGAGCAGTAGTCACAGAAGAGAGCAGAGTGGGAGATTCGAAGAGGAGGAAGAAGACAGCAAGCGAGACTCCGAGTACCCAGAAAGCTCATGGTGACCCAGAACTACTAGGAGAGTGTAAGGGGCAAAAAGAAACCAAAAAGCACTCTTACTGAAAAGTGATGTTAAATATAATAAGGCAAAATTATATTTAATATCGATTTTTTAGTAAGAGGGCTTTTCGGCCTCTTTTAGCTCATTATACTCTACTATTAGTTTTAGGTTACCATGTACTATCTGGATACTCTGTAGTGCTGGTGTAAGCCCTATTCCATAGACCTATATCACCCCATGCTATGCACTGATGAGGACTATAAAGGCTGAAACAGCTGTATACATGCTGGATTGGTGTGGCTCTGTAAAATTTATAAGCTATAGGCTCCCTATACACCAGCAGCTCTGGGTGTGTGCCTGGCTTTCAGGGGCATAAAGAGATGATTTGCATAGTCAAGCGTGATGCAACATGGGAAACCATACTTGCTCACTTAAAGCTAAATTATAGCAAATACAAGCGAGAAACAGAGGTAAAATGTAGACACTCTTCTGCCAGCTCTGCTCAGTGCATAGATACATTGCCCGAGGACACGGAGGAGGAACTTACAAGGTGGACAGGCAGAAAAAAAAGAGCTTAACTTTCTAGGTCCTCTTCAGCTTCTCCTCAGAATCCTTAGAGTCCTGTCTCCATGGCTGCAGTCAGTGTCTCTCATCATATGACTAGGCAGTATGAGCTACTGAGTCATGCGGTGAGAGAATGGCAGCTCAACCTGCTGCCACTAATATTTCCGGCGACGTTAAATACTATTCCCCCTCCGAGTCATAGCAACTCGGAGGGATTCAGAACCCCAAATTATCCTTACGTGCCCCGCACACTATAACATTGCTGCTATAGGAGCACCCAGCTTTGCTGCTTGGTGCAGAGTGCCGAAACCACCTGCTTCATGAGCGATGCGGAGTGCAGCCATGAAGACTGGACACTTTGCCGCACTGACGAGAAGAAACTGAAGATTCAGCGTGGGAACCTCGAGAGGTGAGATACTTCACCAGGCTACCTCCACTGGGGGCATTACGGCTACCTATACTGAGGGGACTCTTGGGCACCTATAATGGGGGCATTATGGTTACCTATACTGAGGGGACACTTGGCTACCTACACCATGGGGATACTTGGGTACCTAAGCTACGAGCATTATATTTACCTATACGGGGGGGGGGGGGGGACACTTGGCTACCTATACTGGGCGCATTATGGCTACATATACTGGAGGTATTATGGCTACCTATACTGGTGGCATTATGGCTACCTATACTGTGGGAAATTATGATGAGAGGTCATACTGGAGGTATTATGGCTACCTATGCTGAGGGCATTATGGCTACCTATACTGGGGGGAGTTATAGCTACCTATAGTGAGGAAATCCTTGGCTGCCTATACTGGGGGCATTATGGTTACATGTACTGGATGTATTATGGCTACCTATAATGCTTGCATCATGGCTACCTGTACTGGGGAAATTATAACTACTTATACTGAAGGGACATTGGCCACCTATACTGGGGGCATTATAAAAGATGTGGTTTTCATCAAACTGAGATAAGGAAAGGGGTGTGAACATGCAGGGGCAGGGGCATCAAAGTTTTGCTTGGGGGCCTATGATGGAATTTGCTGGGGGGGGGGGGGCAGGTGGAATATCTAAATGATCCCCTTCTTTCATGCAAGTTTTCTTCATGTTCAGAAGGCAAAATTATATATTGTGGTGCTTTATCAGTGTGATAAGGTGCACTACAAAAACAAGAACAAAAAAAACAGTTGTGCCTTGTTTTCTATGATCATGATATGATTCTCTGCTGCTGACAGTCTATTTTTTCCCTGCATGCGAATTTGGAGGCAGTGTCTCCCCGCCCAAATTTGCATGTGGGGAAACACTGCAAATTGCCCATGGTAGATATGAGCCCTAACTTATTGCCCTAACTTGTTGCGCTCTCACAAGCCCTACCTATAGTATAATACTTTGAGACCCAAATAATGCTGATATTCAATAATATTAATTGCAATTAAAGCCTATTATAATAAATAATGAGCTGCACTGGTCCTTTTCTGCCCTATTTGATGATCACGCATCATCATAGCTTTCTACTTCCTGTCAGGCGTCTTACTCTACTACATATGCAATACAAACTTTTGATGCCCTTAAAAGAAAAAATACAAAAAAATAATACTGTTAGTGAAAGTGATCAAATAGTACAGGATATAGGTAAAATACCCTGTCAGGTATTTTGATACATAACATTTACTTCCAAATACAGTATATTATGTACAGTATATTATTGAATGCATGAGTAACATGCTATAAATTTACAAAGTACACCATTAAAGAGTACTAAAAGCACAATTTCTTGCAACGGTTTTATGCATGTATGGTGAAAAGTCCCAAACGATCTTTAATGTCACACACTTAAAATTACTGCCTGACACATATCATGGCTCAGGCCTCTACATACAGTACGGTATGAGTGTGTTTTTATCACTACAATACTCCCTGCTCAGAAAATAGACAATTCCAGCTAAGCTTTCACTGAAGCTAAATATACAACTACTCTCAAGTCACTCTCCAGTCACTGAAGCAAACCTGAACTGAAAATAAAAGTCAGAATAAACATATACACGTCATACTTACCTCCTGTGTAGTCTACTTGTCAATTTCTTTCTCCTTTCCCGCATCCTGTTTGTCCACTGTGATCAATGGAATTCTACGTACTCCATTTTAAAAATGGCCATTACCACATAACAGCTTCCTGGTCAGCACACTGTTAAACTGTAATATTGCCCACTTGAGCCATAGGGAAGCATGAACATTACCTTGTACATCACTTGTCCTGTCAGTTATAACTGACAGCAACTGATATCTGACAGCAACTGATATATTTCAGTTCTGACAAAATCTTGTCAGAACTGTAAGGAATCATGGTTAGAAGAAAATGGTGAGCTTCTGAGAGGAACTGACAGCGAGGTAAGTATAGTATGCAATATTCATTTGTAGGTACATCATGTGTTTATTTTAAGTAATTTTGCGCGGTTCAGATTCACTTTAATGATGTTCATCTTTGGCCAAAAAGTACACAGCTGTGTACTAGCAACATTCTTTTCTACCTCCACTTGCCATCGTGGTTAGTGCATACTTATCTCATTATGCTACATACCACTTTAGGTACCCTTTAAAACAGTCATAATAAAATCAGGAATGCTACAGTACGTCTGTGCATGTATTCAGCTGTTTAAGCCTATTTTTTTATGATTTGAATTGTATTGCTTTCTTCTCTAGGCAACCGGAGTTAACCTTACTAGACCATGAGAACATACAGACAGGGGAAGAAGGATGGCTGGTCTTTGATGTCACAGCTGCCAGCAATCACTGGTTGCTCAACCCGAAGCATAATGCAGGACTCCGACTCTATGTGGAGAATGAGGAAGGTGAGATAGGAACATGCTGCATCCGATTTACTAATGTTTCCCAAGACCAGACTTATCATAGAGATCTGGCTTGGATTCATTTAGAAATTGGAAACATCTCACTATAGATTTATGCACACCACTTCTACTGTACAACCTCTAGTGCTCTGTGGCCCAATCTGACCGGGGTGAAGATTCAGTTGAGATCATATACAGTATGGTTCATGTATCTTCTTATTTACCGGTACTTGCAATGCAAAATCCAGTATCTGCAGGCAGTACTACAAAAACTGCTCTCAGAGTTCTCTTTTAGCAAATACACCATAAGAAGTTAACCAAAAACATGCTGGAGCAGGATATTAGAGTTAACTTGTGGTTGCGGAATCATGACTGAAGCCAGTACCTAAGGCTCATACACACATCAGACCATAGTCTTTTGAAAATGAAAGATCACAGACCAATTTTACCCCCTTCCATGTAGTATGAGAGCCATACCTACACAGTCTATTCTATGGAGCTGAGCTCCCCATCAGACAGAAATCTTTGCAAGATGCTGCACACAAAGATGCTGTAGACATTCAAAAGATCAGTATCTGCAAAAGATCTGTTCCTGCCAAAGATCCGTTCCTGCAAAATGCATTCACAGTCTATGATATCTGCAGATCATCATACACACCTTGTTTAACAGACATTCATCTGTAGATCAGATCCACCAGGATGGATTTTCAGATCTGCAGATGATTGTCTGATCCAGGGGCGTAACTAGGCCCCACCGGGCCCCCCTGCAAAATTTCAGAGCGGCCCCCCCCCTCTCTCCCTGGGGCCAGCTCGGGGCCGTGGTGTGGGAGCTGGAGGGGTGGCAGCATGAGGGGAAAGCCTTGGCCACAGTCGGCGGGGAGAGGGGAAGTTCCCCCCTCTCCCTCACCTCGGGGCTCTCCCCTCTGCGCTTCCCTCCAGCTAACGTTATACTGTGGGCAGCGGGCAGCGGCGGGCTGATACATACCTTCCTTGCGTTCCACCGCATAATCTTCGCTTTGGCGTCTGGCGTCACTTCCGGAAGTGACGTCACTTCCGGAAGTGACGTCATAGGCCAGAGCGAAGATTATGCGGTGGAACGCAAGGAAGGTATGTATCTGCCCGCCGCTGCCCACAGTATAACGTTAGCTGGAGGGAAGCGCAGAGGGGACAGCCCCGAGGTGAGGGAGAGGGGGGAACTTCCCCTCTCCCCGCCGACTGTGGCCAAGGCTTTCCCCTCATGTTGCCACCCCTCCAGCTCCCACACCACGGCCCCGAGCGGGCCCCAGGGGGGGGGGCCGGGCCCCCCCCGCAGGCGCAGGTGCTGCAGGGCCTATTGGTACGCCAGTGGTCTGATCTGCAGATGAATGTCAGTTAAACAAGGTGTGTATGATGATCTGCAGATATCATAGACTATGAATGCAATTTGCAGGAATGGATCTTTGGCAGGAACAGATCTTTTGCAGATACTGATCTTTTGTGTCTGTACAGCATCTGTGTGTGCAGCATCTTGCAAAGATTTTTTTCTGATGGGGAGTTCAGCTCCATAGAAAAGACTGTGAAGGTATGGCTCTCATACTACATGGAAGGGGGTAAAATTGGTCTGTAAATCTTGCATTTTCCAAAGACTTTTATCTCAAGTCTGTATGAAGCATAACACTGCAGTGTGGCCTGTTGAATGTGCCCTTCGTGACTGCACCTCTAATGCACTTTGAGTCTAATCAATCCAATCGACCTGATTGAATTGGTTAGCGGGAATTCGTCCGTTAATGGGCACAACCGATCGTTGCTGGTCAATTACAGCGGTGATCAGAAACAATCAATTGGCACTGGGATTGTATGGTTAATGGACACCTTAAATGCCTTTTAAGCCACCAGCAAGCAAGAAAATACTCAGATTAATTTTGACAGCATTTTTTCTCCTACTTCTTGGTACTTTTTCAATTGCAGAGAGCTGAAAAGTTATTTTAAAGGGGAACTGAAGTAAGAGGTATACCGAGGCTGCCATATTTATTTCCTTTTAATCAATACCAGTTGCCTGGCAGCCCTGCAGGTCTATTTCTCTGCAGTAGTATCTAAATAACACCAGAAACAAGCATGCAGCTAGTCTTATCAGATCTGACTTTAAAGTCTGAAACACCTGATCTGCTGCATGCTTGTTCAGGGGCTATGGCTGAAAGTATTAGAGGCAGAGGATCAGCAGGGCTGCCAGGCAACTGGTATTGCTTAAAAGGAAATAAACATGGCAGCCTCCATATACCTCTCTCTTCAGTTCCCCTTTAAACAGAAGATGAAAATGATCACCTAGGAGAAAACGTAGCAGAAAAATGAATGAAATTGGGCCAGACCCTTTATGTTCAACCTCTAGAAGTATTCTCATCTATTTATTTGGTGATTTAAACTACCCAACACACTAAGATATAATATATTAGGTCACAAGGCTCTGTGACCTAATGCATAAAGGAGTTATTACTTAGACCTGGAGTTATGCCACCGCCACAATCAGCATCGGTCCGAGTAAAACCTGCCCTGAAAGCTGGAACCTTGTTATTGACTATGGAGAGATCACTCCATTTCTCAGTAAGAACACACTGAACACATTGATACGTCAAAGTCCTCTGCTGCATTTTGCTAAGCAAATGTGTTTTCTGTGAAGTATACTGGAAATGAATGGAGGAATGTACATATATGTGTCAATATGCCATACAGCATTTGTATAATTATGTGTTTTAATATAACAGGGCAGAGCATTGATCCAAGTTTGGCAGGCATCTTAGGAAGACGTGCACCCCGCTCCAAACACCCATTCATGGTCACTTTTTTCCGGGCAAATAAAAATCAGATCAGATCTCCACGGGCAGTAAAACAGCTGAAGAAACGGCAGCAGAAGAAGCATAACGACTTACCACATCCCAATAAACTTCCCGGTGTATTTGGTAAGAATTGGAGAAAGGAAAATGGACTATACTGAATTCTGTATTATTCCTATAAATGGCTTTACTGTAAATATCAGGCACAGGGCCATACCAGGAAGAGCACCTCATATTTAGCTCTGTATTGTCTGACAAGAGTTAAAAATCCCCCCAGCATGCAAATCTTCACTGACCCAATGCTAGCAAATTAAAGTCACTAGCTGCTTACAGTTTAACTGGCAGTTGTATTAATTAATTGGCTGTCAGCTGATTGATTGGGAACAATTAGCTTACATTTGCTAGTGTGGCTTCCACTTCCTGTGTCAATAGAGATTTACAGGCTATGTTAATGCTCAGGTCATTCCTAGTTAGCCATGTATAGTACAAACGCATCTTGTACAATCCCTTTTCCAAAGAAAAGTTGTAGATACAAATAGAATGCAATAACTTGCAAAAGTACAAAGTTAGCATGGCAAATGTTAAACTGAAAAATGTCATTTTTTCAAATAGAAGTTCATTTTGTCAGAAATACCTTTCAAAAAAGTTGGAGCAGGGACAACAAAGGATAGGAAAAGGTGTGTAATGTAATAATGACAATCCCCAACGTAAAGGTACAAAATGATAGATTTTACCATCTGCACTACATAAATCATTAAAAGATTTTGGAAAATCTAAAGTTATCTCAGTCAGATAGGGACAAGTGCAAAATTCAGTAATGGATGTCTATGATCTTCAGACACAATTGTCTACACAAAAACACTGCATGAGGTCAAAGACACTAGTGAAAATCATTGTCTGTGATTGATTCATCTACAAATGCAACTTAAAACTATGTATTGAAGTTAGTAATGAAGGGTTAAGATAGAAAGGAAGATAGGCAATTTAAGAGATACAGTATATAATAAGATAAGGGATGCGCTCAAAAGTCCAGTCCCACACTCAATAGAGTCAAGTAACCTACAAAAAATCTCACAGAGATTGCAGCAGATACAGTTCATATATTGGTGAGTGACATTTACATGCCACCCCTCTTGTGGATTGACTCACCAGATGATGCGGCCTAGCTGGGCCCGTCTGCACGTCAGGGTATTGGCCACCCCTCAGCCTCTCTGGCAAACCTCCTCCACAGCGTGTCTCCAATCAGTTCAGGCCTTGGCTATTCAGCTATATGGAATTTTCCTCCCATTGCATTCTGGGAGACTGGGCGTTATTTTCTGAAAGCCCCTCTGTGTAGCTTACCAGTTGGTGTGATCTCCTCAGTGCACAGATTCACTGTAGAAGAGGTGGCGACATCTTTCAGTCAGGGGCAGCTCTGTGGAATCTTTGTTTCTGTGAATCCCGAAGCCAATGAAAATAACGCCCAGTCTCCCAGAATGCAATGGGAGGAAAATTGCATATAGCTAAATAGCCAAGGCCTGAACTGATTGGAGACACGCTGTGGAGGTTTGCCAGAGAGGCTGAGGGGTGGCCAATACCTTGACGTGCAGACGGGCCCAGCTAGGCCGCATCATCTGGTGAGTCAATCCACAAGGGGGGTGGCATGTAAATGTCACTCACCAATATATGAACTGTATCTGCTGCAATCTCTGTGAGATTTTTTGGAGGTTACTTGACTCTATTGAGTGTGGGACTGGACTTTTTAGCGCATCCCTTATCTTATTATTATCTACTGTATTTACCAACAGGAGAGCGCTCCACCGATTCCTTTTTGGTGTTTGTATTCAGCCTCATAGGCCGCACAGGCCTTTACTAGATTGTACTGTATTGTTACATTGTGTGCGCTTTCATACTTTTATGTTTAGTAATTTAAGAGATACGGTTTAGGCTTATTTAAATGTGTTAAAGGTAGGGAGAAAGCCTAATGGGATAAAGAATGGGATTCCAGAGAATGGGGGAAGCCCTAGAGAAGTAGACTCAACAGAATCATTCAGTACTTGCTGACTACACTGCCACATACAGTAGTCCTCCCAATTACTGAACTGCCCGTCACTACCTAATACTATTATCTGGGGGAAAGGAGTCATACATGGCAGAGTGTAGACTACACATGATTTGTGATGTGCTCCTCCCCCCTGATGAATTCCTCCTCAGAGCCTGCTGCTATCAATACAGCAGGTGTGTTGGTTACCTCAGAAACAGCAATTCCCCTCACACACTGCACCAGGGGCGCCTCTAGCCATTTTGTCACTCCAGGCGAGAAAACCTGTGGCGCTCCCCCCCCATGAAAATAATAGTAATGCGGCAGCGTTTCACTAGAAAATAATCGTAATGTTGCAATGTTTCAACAGAAAATAATCGTAATGCAGCAGCGTTTCACCAGAAACTACACTTATTGCGGCAGTGTTTCACCAGAAAATACGCAATGCGGGCAGCGTTTCACCAGAAAATACACATAATGTGGGCAGCGTTTCACCAGAAAATACACATAGGCAGAGCTCCTCTCCCCCCCCCCTTCCCATTAGTTCCCCCTAATATCCCTGATACCTGCCTGCACCTTTAAGAAAAAAAACATTTACTCACCTGCAGAAGACTCCACTCCTTCCTGTGCCCAGCAGCTCCCCCAATGATCTTCGTGCAGCAACTGCGGCTGCAAAACTCCCGCGCTGATAGAGAAGGGCTATGTAAAAATTGCACCCGAAGCCCTGCACTGGAGACATAAATAGTTTCCAGTGCAGGGCTTCGGACGCCATTTTCCTGTAGCCCTGCTCTGCTTGCCAGAACTCACAAACTCCGTCGGCTGCAGAAGTGAGCTTACGGGCTGCGGCCAGTAAACTGCTGCGGCCAGTTCACCACCTGGGGACACACCATCGGGCAGGGGGGTAGACGCAGTCCTACCCCCCATGCCTCCCCTGCACAGCAACCGTGACCACCTGGTTGGCCTGGTGGACCAGGGGCCTCTGCAAGAGAGTCAGAAGGAGGCACAAAAGGGGACACAAGGAGTCACAAAGGAGGACAGAAGGAGTCACAGAAGGACTAAAAGAGGCACAATGGGGGACAGAATGAGGCACAAAGGGGGGCAGAAGAAGGCAAAGAGGGACTGAAGAAGGCATACAGCGGGACATAGGAAGGCACAGGGGGACAGAATGAGGTATGAGGGTCAGAAGAAGTAGAAAAGGAAGACAGAAGGAGGCAAAAGGGGACAGAAAGAGGCACACAGGGGGACAGAATTAGGCACAATGGTGGACAAAAGGAGGCACAATGTGGGAAAGAATGAGACACAAAGGAGGGCTGAAGGAGGCACAGGAGGACAGAAGGAGGTACACAGAGGGGCAGCGGGAGGTACAGGGGGGCAGAAGAAGGCATGATGGCCAAAAGGAGGCCCAAAAGAGGACAGAAGGAGGCACAGGGGGACTACAAGAGGGGGTACACAGGGGGACAGAAGGAGGTAAAAAGTGGGGCAGAAGGAGGCACAAAGTGGGTGTGACGATGGGTGTCTGCACACAGAGAGTGTCTGATTATTGGGGATCTGCAGTATCACCAACAATACAGACGTATACCTGATTATTAATGATCTGCAGAATCACCAATAATACAAGTATGACTAACCTCTGGACACCTAACAAATGTAAGTGTTTGGGTGCAACAGTCACTTTAATAGTTTGACCAGACCTCACCAGAGGGCTGGTGAGGTACTATCAGTACACTATACGTGCACTAGCGTAAGTTCCAGCAGGCTGGAGAGTACAGTAACGAAGAGGCTGAATCTCCCGGGGAGCGGGTGATTCAGATACTACTGCAGGCACGAGGACACCCGTGGGGCGGGTGACCCAGACTGAACAACAGCCAAGGAGATACAATACAAGTGTGATGACAGATGCTCTAATAGAGCAGGTAATTGGGGCTGTACTACAGCTTAACAGAACGGTTCCACCAGAGGAGCTGGTGTAACCAGTACCTCACCAGTGGCGAGGGCCTACTGGTGAGTAGAGTGGTCAGGCAGGCAAGGTTCGGCAACAGTGAGGTAAGTATATACAAAATCGTGAGACAAGAGAGTAATCAGTAATCAGGCAGAGGTTCAGCAACAGGAAGGTACGTATCGGTATAGAATCGTGAGGCAAGAGAGTAATCGGTAATCAGGCAGAGGTTCAGCAACAGGAAGACAGATGGGCAGAAGTACAAGATCAGAAGACAGATACAAAGTCAGAGTGCTAGCCAGAGTCATATACAGGAGATCAATACAATAGTAATATCCTAGTCTGGGTGTGACGTCCTTGGTATCAACACCCCGGATCTATTCTACACACAATAACAACAACAAGAGTAATATTCCTAACTTGGTGTGAAATCCATAGCATCAACATCAGGGAAGCTATCTAAGGTCTGCGCGCTAACATTCAAGTATTTACGACAACAGACGAAGTGGTAATGCAGGCTGGAGGCTTATGAAGCAGAGGACACCTCACTGGCACGCGCCCCTCTCATCAGCCAATCCTGGGTGCCGTGGGTTTCCCCTGACGTCAGCCGACCAGCAGGTCAGCTGACGGGATACCTCCCCGCATAAAGTTCTTGTCTATGCGCGCGCCCGCTCGCTATGGCAGCCCCCTGCCCGGGAGAACGTTCCGTCCTCGGCGTCCTGCACGCCGAACGGACGGATGGCCACATGGAGGCAGCTGCGGCGGCGGTGCTGTTCGCCGCAGCTGCCTCGGATATTACAGTGGGGCAGGAGGCAGCACAATGGGGACAGATTGAGGCACAAACTGGGACAAAAGGAGGCACAGGGAGACTAAAGGAGGCACACAGGGGACAGAAGGAGGCACAAAGGGGACAGAAAAAAGAACAAAAGGGGGCAGAAGGAAGAACTGGGAGACAGTAGGAGGCACAAAGGGGGGCAGAAGTATGCACAAAAGAGGGACAGAAGGAGGCACAAAAGAGGGACAGAAGACGGTAGAGGAGGACAGAGAGAGCCACAGGGAGACAGAAGAAGGCACAAAGGGGCACAGAAGGAGGCACAGAGGGACAGAGGAAGGCACAGGGGACAGAGGTGGCACATGGGGATTGAAGAGGTACAAAGGGAGACAGAAGGAGGCACAGGGGGAAAGAAGGAGGCAGAGTGGGATTGAAGGTGGAACAGGGGGGCAGAGGTAGTACAAGGGTGCATATAAAGGCAAAGGGGACATAAGTAGGCACAGGGGGACAGAAGGAGGCACAAAGGGGCACAGAAGGAGGAAGAGGTGGCAAGGGGGACTGAAGGAGGCAAATGGAGACAGAAGGAGGCACAAAGGGAGACAGAAGGTCAAACAGGGGGTCAGACAGACATGGGACAAGGGAGTGAAGGAGGCACAAGGAGACAGAAGGAGGCACAAAGGGGGAAAGAAGGATGCACAAGGCACAGAGGTGGCAGCTGCCTGCAACTTACGCTAAGTAGATGCAGCAGAAGCAAGTAACAGAACACACATGGAGTGAGGCTTAGTCTGGGGGCGGGGCTTAATTTGGGGGTGGGGCTTAATCCAGCAACAAGGCGCCCCCCAGGACCAATGGCACTCCAGGCAATGGCCTATGTCTAGAGACGTCCCTGCACTGCACTGTCTGAGAGATCTTCCTAGCGCCTCCTATTTTACAACAGTTTTAGAAGGACTCTGCACCTAATGATTTCTTAAGATGCCTGAGACCGTTCTGCACGGATTTCTAAAAACATACCAATATTTTGTCTCAGCCACTTAGCCTTCTTAGATGTTGTATCTGAAAGCGCGTGACTACTTAATTCTTGTTTAAGAGCAGCACCTGGCTACTTCATTTTTGTATTTAGGGAGCACCTGGCCACTTACCGGTAATACTTTTATTCTGAAGCAAATGGCTACTTATTTTATCTGGCAGGACATAGCTACACAATTCTTGGGGGTATTGTGGCTATTTAATTTTGGTATCTGAGGACATCTATTGCCTTTGCTGAGCATCCTTTCAACTGATAAACTGGGAGCTAAATATCTCTGGCCAATCGCCATGATACATACAGTGGGATGCGAAAGTTTGGGCAACCTTGTTAATCATCATAATTTTCCTGTTTTTTTTCACTGGTTGTTACGAAAAAAATGTCAGTTAAATATATCATATAGGAGACACACACAGTGATATTTGAGAAGTGAAATGAAGTTTATTGGATTTACAGAAAGTGCGCAATAATTGTTTAAACAAAATTAGGCAGGTGCATAAATTTGGGCACCACAAAAAAGAAATGAAATCAGTATTTAGTAGATCCTCCTTTTGCAGAAACGACAGCCTTTTAAACTCCTGTAGGTTCCAATGAGAGTCTGGATTCTGGTTGAAGGTATTTTGGACCATTCCTCTTTACAAAACATCTCTAGTTCATTCAGGTTTGATGGCTTCCAAGCATGGACAGCTCTCTTTAACTCACCCCACAGATTTTCAATTATATTCAGGTCTGGGGACTGAGATGGCCATTCCAGAACGTTGTACTTATTCCCTTGAATGCCTTAGTGGATTTTAAGCTGTGTTTAGGGTCATTGTCTTGTTGAAAGATCCAGCCCTAGCGCAGCTTCAGCTTTGTCACTGATTCCTGGACATTGGTCTCCAGAATCTGCTGAAACTGAGTGGAATCCATGCGTCCCTCAACTTTGACAAGATTCCCAGTCCCTGCACTGGCCACACAGCCCCACAGCATGATGCAACCACCCCCATATTTTACTGTAGGTAGCAGGTGTTTTTCTTGGAATGCTGTGTTCTTTTTCCTCCATGCATAAGGCCCCTTGTTATGCCCAAATAATTCAATTTTAGTTTCATTAGTCCACAGAACTTTATTCCAAAATGAAGCTGGCTTGTCCAAATGTGCTTTACCATACCTCAAGCGGCTCTGTTTGTGCTTTGGGTGGAGAAAAGACTTCCTCTGCATCACTCTCGAATACAGCATCTCCTTGTGTAAAGTGCGCTGAATGGTTGAACGATGCACAGTGACTCCATCTGCAGCAGGATCAGGGCCGGCCCGCTCATGAGGCGGGGTGAAACTTTTGCCTCAGGCGGCACTTCTTGGGGGGCGACAACCACAGGAACCACAATTCAGTGGGCGGCGTTGCAGGAAGTGAAGTCAGTGGAGCACACGCTGGAACCGGAAGAGGTGAGTGATCCCCGCCCGTCCCTCTTACTATCGGCAGCTATGGAGCTATTTAAAGCTGAAGGTGGAGCGCAGATCGGGGGACCCAGGCGAGGGAGGGGGGTCCGACCCCCCCTCCCCACCACTAGGGCCAATACCCCCTTCCTGCCCGCTACCCCCTCCAGCTCAGCGGCCCGCCCCCCACCTACGGCTTGGGAGGGCGGCAATTTTTTCTAAATTGGCCTCATGCGGCAAAAAGTCTAGGGCCGGTCCTGAGCAGGATGATGTTCTAGGTCTTTGGTGCTGGTCTGTGGGTTGACTCTGACTGTTCTCACTATTCGTCGCTTCTGTCTATCCAAGATTTTTCTTGGTCTGCCACTTCAAACCTTAACTTGAACTGAGCCTGTGGTCTTCCATTTCCTCAATATGTTCCCAACTGTGGAAACAGACAGCTTAAATCTCAGTGACAGCTTTCTGTGTCCTTCCCCTAAACCCTGATGGTGAACAATCTTTGTCTTCAGGTCATTTGAGAGTTGTTTTGAGACCCCCATGTTGCTACTCTTTAGAGAAAATTTAAAGAGGAGGGAAACTTACAATTTGAGTTCAAATAATTAGTTCTAAAGGTTTTGGAATCAATAAAATGACAACAGTGCCCAAATTTATGCACCTGCCTAATTTTGTTTAAACAATTATTGCGCACTTTCTGTAAATCCAATAAACTTAATTTCACTTCTCAAATATCACTGTGTGTGTCTCCTATATGATATATTTAACTGACATTTTTTTATCGTAACAACCAATGATTTTTACAGGAAAATCATGGCAAATAACAAGGTGAAATTCAGTATGATTGCGCTCTCAGTATAAATCTCATACATCCACCTCTCCCCCCTTCATGGACTCACTCACCAGATGTTGTGGTCTATTAGAAGACCAAGCAGCGCTTTCGGGGTATATGGCCCCCCGTTGCCTCACGATCTCACTGGTTCCACTCCTCAGTAGGTGCAGACTTTCCCAGTCCGTGTTGAGTAAGGTCCTTGGGTTGTAGAGTATGTGAAAAAAAAAAGGAAAATGGGAAGACCAGCTTCCTATCGTGTAATCCAGTTTATTTTAAAAAAGTTCATTGTAGAGCGAGCGCTGTTATATTTATTTATTTTTTAAATAACAAGGTGGCCCAAACTTTTGCATCCCACTGTATCAGGAAGAGCTGACATAAGTTAGAAAGACAAATGTATATACATGTTTGAGAGCTTGAGTATAAAGTCTATTCTAATACTAAGACGTTACTGGCTAGGCTTTCACTCTCTACTGTGTCTAGCTGTCAGATCCTTGTATTTCCCCCTCTGGTGATCAGCATGAAAAGTTACGCAAGTCCTATGAGCTACGAAATATGTTTCCATTGCACTGCACAAATCCTTTTCACAACACGTGGAAATGAGTGATTATAGTGTTTGCTGTTTAAGTATGATGTTTACTTTTTAAAAAACAATTGATAATTCATAGCCTTGAGCAATCTGGGAGAACAGAGGAGTATGTTTTGATAACTAAAGCAATATAAATAACTGTGCATCCAAAATCTGGGCAAGAGCAACATAAATATACAAAAATGCTTATAGTTATGGATATGTTTACAAGAATTGCTATGTTGTCATGTATATGACTTCATAAATAGTTTTCCTTTCTGTGTTTCTTTTAGACCCCTAGAGCATAATTTTCTTTTGTGGCGTTACTATTATATATATGCTACTTTTTTATCCTTGCCACTTCCACACAGTCCATTTTTTGTTTAAAGGTAAACAATGGGATCATATCACCACTAAATATCATACATTAGGAGTTACTAGGTTTCCTCTACCTAGGTAGCGTTTTTTTTCGGGATATACATTTCCTAAATTGGGAGGAAAAGTTAATTGTGTTAAATGTCGAAGGTCTGGCCAGGCATTCCTTTCCACAAGCTCTTACCGATCCTGAAATGTGCGCCGTCTCTTCCATCCATCTCCGACGCTGTATACAGACAATTCTGCCGCAGTATACAGTCGTCCTGTGTGGCTTCTGTCTTTCCGGGGTTCACTGGTGCCCTCTAGCTGTGCACTGCATAAGGTCTTATATGCTGAAAATACGGTAAGCATCTAATTTTTGTGGTTCACTTTAAATTTATTTGCCTGTTACAGTTGAGCTCAATCCTTAGAGCAGCATTGCAGGCAGTAAGCATTATACAGTCAAATTGCTCCTGTTTTCCTGAGCAGCATGTACTATTTATATGGAGAAGAGGGACAACATTGCAGCATACATTGGACAGGCAAAGTGCAAGGAAATAAGCACATTTATTGGTGCTGTTTAGAAATCAGGCATGCCATGCCAGGTCTTTAAGAGACTGCTCGTCCGATGCAGCTCCATTGGCTGCCTTGGCCCAGTTCCGGCTAGTGCGTGCGTGAGGCTTTAACAACTACACGACCGCGTCACACCGATGGGCGTGATCGTGACAGCAGCCCCAGGACCGCCTAATGCCATAAAGTCCTGGGGCGGGGATTTGCAGGAGATCGCACACACGGATGCGTACGCATCTCTGCTTGGTCATCAGTCTCCCAGTGGGCGCTAGGAGACTGTTAGACAGCAAAACCGCCATTTATTTAGTCTGTACAGCGCTATGATCTACGGCAGCGCTGTACTGGAGACAGCCGTGTGACACGGCTGTCCCCCGGGACGCAGGAGAGCAATCAGCTCTCATTGGCTGCAGCCTATGACAGCCATTCGCAGTTAAAAAAAACATCCTGGGAGCCATCACAGAAAAGGGGGCGGCTATCAATTGTGTGCTGAGTTGTACAACCCTGCAGCGAGGCCTTAAAGCTGCAGTGGCCTATTTTGTAAAAAATGGCCTGGTCACTAGGGGGGTTTAAGCCCAGGGTCCTCAATTAAACCATGCAAGGATAGACTTGGCAAACACATTTGATAAGTAATGTGCTGCAGGTGCAAGCATTTGTTTGTTTTAAATCACTTACTTTTTATAAACATTATGCAATTTCAGATCACGTTCATGTTCCTGATGGCAGACAAGTATGCAAAAGGCATGAGCTGTATGTTAGCTTCCGGGACTTAGGATGGCTGGTAAGTCTCTTTTATATGGATAAACTCTTTACTATCGTATAAACTTAAAGCGATGCTTTACCTTATTCCAGTAGTCTAGTTTTCCAAACTCTCACTGTATTCAGGTACATCAAAAGCAGAGAAAACTAGCAGAAAAGCATAAGTGAGGGAAAAATGGTGAAATAAAATGGTTCTGTAAATCTGCTCAAAGAAAACTGGAGATCTGATGCACTTAGCTTCCTTAGGCCTCTTTCAGAAGAGAGACTGAACTGTGTGCTTGTTGAGCAGTTCGGCATTCATTCTGCTACCCACAAGCACCATTCGGGTGCAATTAAAATGCAGCCAAATACCATTGTTTATATTACCAAATGTGTGTCAGCGTTTGACACAAATTGGCATTACTTGGCAGAAGAGAGGTCAGATGTGATGCCACGGGGTGGGAAGTTGCCTGTCCAGCGCCAGTACTGACTGCTAACAAGCACCCCGACCAGTGCAGGAGAGCAACTGACAGGGAGCGAATTTCCCTCCTGCCAGCTGCCCATCTGGAAGAGGCCATAGCACAAGAGTGTCCATTGAGTAGATCTTGATCTACCGGTACACTGCAATGGAATTCTGGGTAGATCCCCCACTGTCCACCTCAGTGCCGTGCTCTGCCTCTTACTTGGATGAGCTTAGCGCAATATGCTGTCCTGAAGTTTTGCTCAGCACTGTGACTCTATTTGATTGAGCACTTTTCTATTTGACTTACTGAGGAGGACTCTAGGATATGCATCTAATTGACTGGCGGCTCGTGGTAATCCCTGATGGACTGCAGCCGAGCATGTGCAGCAATTGTGGCTTGCATGTGTAGGTAGATTCTACCTGGTAGACCACTTTTAATTCATAGTTTTTGAAGTAGCTCACAAGCTGAGAAAGTGTGGGCATCTCTGCCATAGCAGGTCCATAGCCTGTTTTATCTCATGATTTTAGGATTCTACTTATCTGATGGTTTATGTACGGTTAATACGTTTTAGTGCCTAATTATACATCCAAGTTAATGCATATACAGATTACCAAATAATTTACAGCACTCTTTCAACTGTCTTTCATGCAGTAGTATATGAATAAAACCTGAAGAAAAGATAAATATCAGCACACTTGCCTCATTAGTGTGTGCCAAGGCTGTCAGTGTATACTCATTAGAACATAAGGAAATACAGCCCTTAGAAAATGGCACCACCCCAGGATATATATGCAAATTACAAAAATATTTATTCTTAGATATACAACACTACAATTCCTTAAAATCATGGTGCCATTTTCTAAGGGTTGTATTTCCTTACGTTCTAATATTAATAAAACCTGTGATCATAGGGGGCATGGAGGACAGAGAGGTCATAGGGAGTCCGGGGGCCAGAGATGGGCATACACTCTTATCCACCCTCCAGAGCTCCCCTGGCTGCTGCCATAGCAGAGGGGTGGTGCTGTTGCAGAATGAAGTAGGGAACCATTTAAGGCTATTATATTTATCTGGAGCACCTGCATTCTCTCCTTGTATCCAGTTCCCATTGCTGGCATTCATGGCTGAGATGTCACAGTGGCTCAAGCAGCAGGAAATGAAAGGATGCGAGGAGAGAAGAAAACTCGCCAGACAGCAATGCAGACAGCAGAAGGAACAAAAGTTTGCATTAGACTTGTAAAATAAATGGTTTATTACCAGATACGATTTGAAGCTGTCCAGGGATGGAGTTTCATGGGCTGGGCTGAGGAGTGACTTCCATAGAATTGGGGCTGCATGTGAGGCCTGTGCACCATATGTTTGTAAGTGTATCCTGGGAATCATCAAGTTACATTTGTCTTCAGAGTGTGTCACAGTGTGCAATTCCAGTAGTTGCTGCAGATATTTTGGATGTAGGTTATATAACGCTTTGAAATTCAGCAAACTAAAGTCTCTATTTTACTGGAAGCCATTGAGAATTTGGAAAGATGTGTGAGCAGCAGGAGGGTGTGCTAGGGGTCTAGAAGTAGCATATTAGACTCACTGTAGGGGGTGAAGGACTTTTTTGTTGTTTTGATGATGCGTAGTTATGGACAATCACGTTCGCCCTATACTTTACCATGATGTGATTTTTTTTACCCATTACCCTTAAGTCAGGTGGGGCAGGACAGCCAATCAGACATTTTTACCACGTGGGCCACACTTCCCCACCCCCATAAAAGAAATAAACGTGGCAGCCATTTTACATTTTGCCTGAGTCACTGTAGGGAGAGGTGTGCTGCTGTTGATTGAGGGATGCAGAGATAGGTGTTTCCTGTGTGATCCACTGCTGTCTAGCTACTTTATAGGTATTCTGCTCCTTGTAGTTCACCAGCTGGGGACCCTAATAGTCTTTGTCAAGGTTGACCATGACCCCCAATTGTCCTTGACAGGACTGATATTGAGCTTACTGTTAATTTTATTTATTGTAGTTGCTTTTCGAGGTGTGCTGTGTTGTAGTTCATATTCAGCACCACCCATATACAGTGTAGTGTGTGGCTGCGTCTCTGTTACAGCCTGTCAATGTATAAACTGCAATTGAGTGTCACCATCTGACACTGACTTTTGTGATAACCACTGCAGTTTTCACAGTTACTGAAGTGCAGTGTTAGTACCACACTGCTTCACGCAAACAGCATTGTGTTATCACTATCACTGTTATTATTATATGGACTATGTATCAAAATTTATGAGGTATAGATCTCAGAGGGTTACAGCTAGAGATGTTGAGCGGAAGGTTTGGTTCGCGCGAACATTTGCGAACTGCAATAGACTTCAATGGGGAGGCGAACTTAAAAATTTTGAAAAATTTCTGCTGACTGCAAAAATGATAGAAAAGATGTTTCAAGGGGTGTAATACCTGGAGGAAGACATGGTTGAGTGAAATACACTCAACCATGGCTTTTGACATGCTACAAATCCTTAAGCAAGCTAATTTTTCTCTTGGATATATCATAATGGTACATGCTAGGCTGGCTTCAGCATGTAGTGTTGGTGGTGGTATAGTGGGTAAGTGAGTTACCTACCACACACTCAGACCTGGGTTCCATTCCCAGCCAATGTGAGTTGGCTTTTGACATGCTACAAATCCTTAAGCAAGCTAATTTTTCTCTTGGATTGATCATAATGGTACATGCTAGGCTGGCTTCAGCATGTAGTGTTGGTGGTGGTATAGTGGTTAAGTGAGTTACCTACCACACACTCCGACCTGGGTTCTATTCCCAGCCAATGTGAGTTGGCTTTTGACATGCTACAAAGCCTTAAGCAAGCTAATTTTTCTCTTGGATTAATCATAATGGTACATGCTAGGCTGGCTTCAGCATGTAGTGTTGGTGGTGGTATAGTGGTTAAGTGAGTTACCTACCACACACTCAGACCTGGGTTCAATTCCCAGCCGCAGTATGTAAGCTGGCTTTTGAAATACTACTATTCCCTGGAAGACGAGACCCGCCTCCCTCCGGGAACAGGGAGAGAGGGTAATATAAGGAATAACAATCAGCTAGGAACAAGGCTACAAGAGCTTAACTAAACTCTCCCTAGCAGAGTCTGTCAGCAGCTGTCCCTTAACTAATCACTGTAGGCAGACGAGTGAGTAAAACGACAGGAGAACCTTGCCTTTTATAAGGGGGGGGGCTCCAAGTGTTAGTGTAGTCTGATTGGTGCTAATGTGCCTGCTGACTGTGATGTAGAGGGTCAAAGTTCTGCTCAATGGAGCATTATAGGGTGAATCGAACTTCCGCAAAAGTTCGCCTTCGCCGGCGAACGCGAACCACCTAAAGTTCGCCTGGAACCGTTCGCGGGCGAACCGTTCGGGACATCTCTAGTTACAGCATGGACATGTAATGGCCATTCCTTAGGCCCACCCATAGCTATCCTTCACCACTACCCACTGCAAAATATTGTCCTACCTGAATTTTATTTATACTATTTATCAATAGGCTGGTGCATGCTACTTATTTCAGGTCTTTAATACAGTGGATGAAAGTAAACATTTATTAGGTAGGTAACTACCCTTTTTTTCAGGCCTCTCATATAGTGGCTGCACAGAACAATTTTTAGGCAGGTAAACAGGGCAGTCATTCTAAAGACCTTCATTTGAAAAGTCTAGTAAATATATGTAATTTTTCACATAAAAAAACCTGTAAGTAAAATATGTATTTTTTTATGAACACTTTGCCACTGATCCCCCTGCCCTATGCCACTGTAAAGGTTTTTGGACACTTTGGATATCTTTTTTTTTTTTTTTTTTAAAGAAATTGTGGCTGCAGAGCATTGAAGGTTTTAGATGTCCGCCGCAATGTTAGGTTTGCAAACTTTGGCAGAAACGTTAGTGAGTAGTCTGCGAACGTTTCTTCTCGATTTTGTCCATCCCTATTGGAGAGAGATTTAGCCAGCAGACACATGTAAAGAACAGCGAGTGTGACACTTCCACTAAGTTGCTAATGTGATTTTAGTATGGTACTACACAAACCTGCATAAACTGAGAGCTTTCTTTGATATTAGATGGGAAAGACCTAAGTTCCCATTTTTCTTCCCTTCTTTAATCAGCTCTCAATAACTCATCCTTAACTAAAGTTCTCAGCTGACTACTTGATTACAGGATTGATATCAAGAACACTATTTCAGTGTGCCATGCCTGAAAATCTGGTTCCTCACTGCTGTGAAATTAGAGTCTGCTTGATGCTTGTTCATTGGGTAATGAATGGCCACAAAACCACACAGCCTCCTTGTAGAAATTTTCTAATGTAAGCAAACTGATTGAAGTTATGCAGACTCCACCCAACCCTTCCTGTGTTTAAGTAAACCTATGGCACATTCACACTATTCAGTGTAAGCCACTGGCAGTGCATTGTCGTTCTAGAAAATGTACTTATGTTCGGAGAGGCTTGACAATGTGCTAGTGGGCCGCATGCAGGATTTTACTCTGTTATATTTTTCTGTCCTTCCTTTCCCCTAAGAGTCTTTTAGGTATTGGTGTATAAAACTTACTAAATAAATGCAGTTTCCAAATTCTAAAAGGCATTGTATTTTTCTACACGTTATTATTTTTTATTTATAGAACGCCAACATATTCCATAGCATTGTACAACATGCAAAACATACAACAATAGAAGCATAGATACATGAGCAGTTCAACATACTGTACAATCACAAGTACCGATCCATACAACTGATGCGTAGTTTGAATAACATCGCCAATACTGGTAGATGTTTGATAAATTGCACAGAAACAGGAAACAAAAGGGGAGGTCCTTGCACTTGCAAGCTTACAGTCCAGGGGGTTGTGGGGTGGAGATACTGGGGGAGTAGACAAAGGGGTTAGCAGATGAAACAGCGAGCTTTAAATTCTAGCTATAGCAAATTATAAGCATGTCTTAAGAGGTGTGTCTTGAGGATACGTTTGAAAGTTTCTAAGTTTGGAGCATGACTGATAGGCTGTGGTAGAGAGTTCCAAAGGAGAGGTGATACCCGTGAGATGTCCTGATGCGAGAGTGAGAGATGGTGACCAAGCTGGATAACAAGAGGGTCTTTTTGGAAAAGAGAAGGTTTCGGGATTGATGATATTTGGAGATTAATAAGGAAATGTTGGGAGGGGATAGCTTATCTAGCACTTTTGTATGATAGAGTTAGGAGTTTGAACTGGATCCCTTGGGTGATTAGTAGCCAATGGAGGGATTGACAGAGAGGTGCAGCATCAGAGGAGCAAAAGGAGAGGTAGATGAGAAAGCAGCAGAGTTCAGTAGGGACTGGAGAGGTGCCAGTCTGTTTTCTGGTAGGCCGCATTGTAGGCTATTACAGTAATCAAGACAAAACATGATTACAGCATGTACAAGCATTTTAGTAGCTTCTTGTGTAAGGAAGGGACTCATTGTGAAGGTTTTTTTTTTTTTTTTAAGACATTTATTGAAAAGTCAAGTTGAACTTATACATTAGAGTTGGCTATTACATGCTTTATCATCTTATACAGTAAAAGAGTAGCATTAACATGTATTTTCTTCACTTATTATTATTGCAAACATACGAGTTGTAGAGGTATGGTGTATAAATGTCATAGTGGAACAAATATATATATATATATATATATATATATATATATATATATATATATATATATATATATATATATATATATATCATGCACTTATTCAATTTGTCGTTCCGTAGAATGCAAGGAGGAGTATTACAACCTCTCCCCATTCCTGGAAGAGACATTTGTGAGCTTATTGACCGGAGGGCTAAGACTAGCCTCAATAAGCTATAAGGTTATATGTTTTATGTATTATGTACCGTGCATTCCTTGGTGTACCAACCATCATATTGTTCAGTCTTTCTGCGCATGGAGCACCTCAACATGCAACATTCTTAACTTTATTCAACAAGACCTAAAACTGAAAGGATTAATAATCTGAAGTAATAACTTTTACCATGAATTAAACATTGTTTCTTTATTGGTCCATAAAGTGTGCTTTTTATTAGTTCCCTATCCAAGTATTTGGGATACTAAAGTCATATTTTCCCCCTGTTGTTCTGCTTTTGATTTATTCTGAAGGTATTTTTGAGATGGAAGTAACATGAGGTTATTAATGTGTTAATATGTGGTTGAAATGAGACTCAGGGTTCAGAGTTACCTCCAGACAGAGAGCTCTAGGAGTTGAGGTTATTGCGCCATTTTCTACATTAATTGTAACTATAGGTTGGGGAGCAGAGAGGAATGGAGGAATTTTGTTTTTGTTAAGTTCGAGGAAACGGGATGACATGAAAAGCACACAGACAGTCAGGAACTCTAGATACTGTAATAGTGTAGAGAGGTCAGGAGCTAAGAGATAGATTTGAGTGTTATCAGCATAGAGGCGATACTAGAAACCAAAAGAGTGTATTACAGTAATTGTCCCAGGCCATGAGTATAGATGGAGAAGAGAAGAGGTCCTAGAACAGAGCTTTGTGGTACACCAACAGATAGCGTGCGTGGAGAGGAATTAGTGTTGGAATAGGAGACAGTGAAAGAGTGTCTAGACAGGTAGGAGCTAACCCAAGAATGTGCTAGGCCCTTGAGACCCAGTGACAAAAGTATCTGGAAAAGCAGAGTGATCTACAGTGTCAAAGACAGGAAAGCTCAAGAAGTATTAGTCCAGTAAATTGGTCTTTGAATTTTGCAACGAGGAGGTCATTTGCAACTTTAGTAAGAACTGTTTCAGTGGAATGGTGAGATCAGAAGCCATACTGGAAGAGGTCTCTCAAGGAGCTAATAGACAGGAAGTTAGACAGTTCTGAGCAGATGTGTCATTCCAGCAGTTTGGAAACAAAGGGAAGATTTGAGACTGGACAATAATTATAGAGGGCTGTAGTGTCCAAAGAAGGTTTTTTTGATTAGTGGTGTTATGATCACTTGGTTAAATGAGGAAAGGAAAATGCCAGTTGAGGTGAAAAGGTTAAAAATAGTAGTTAGGGCAGGAATGGAGGAGGGAGAGGAGAGCTGGGGGATGAATAAGATAAGAGGGAATTTGGTCCAGAACACAGGTAGTGACATGAGCTTTAGAGATTAGTGAGGAAAGGAGCTGTTCGGTGAAAGCCGTTGCATAGAAGCTGTGCAGAGAAGTGGTCTATAAGGTAGAGGCTGGTCATGAGGATTATAGATTACAGCAATCTGGAAGTGGTGGGTAGAGTAGACACTGACAGCATGAAGTTCAAAGATGAGAGAGATAGTGAAGGTGCAGGTTTAAGAGGTTTGAAGAAACAGTGTTCAGAAAGGAGAATACCCACTCCACCCCCCTTTTTGTCATCAGATCTAGGAGTGTGGCTAAATTTAGGCCCACCATATGAGAGGGCAGCTGGAGATACATTATCAGATGGATTTAGCCATGTCTCAGTAAGGCCCAGGAAGGTGAGGTGAGTTAGAAATGAAGAGATCATGGATATGGGCTAGTTTGTTAGGGCCCTGGATTTGGTGATATGTCCCCAGCAGAAAGTAGCAATAATAGTGGTTAGAGAAGTGAGGATGAGATTTGTATGCAATAAAGTGCTGTATAATAGAAGCTGAGGAGGGCATGTGGGAGCTGAGAAATAAGAATAATTCATGGCTAGAGAGAAGGGAAGATGGTAACAGAGAAGGAGCGATGTAAATGGCATTGCTGACAGCTGGGAAGGGGGAGGGGGTTGAAGTGTTTGTATTTTGAGCAGAAAGGATGAAAGAGCAATGGCTGTAAAGAAGACACTAAGCATTTTGGTTGCAAAGTAATGTATGCACAGGGCCGGTTCTCTCATGAAGCAAGGTGAAACATTTGCATTAGGCGCAGAGATTACAGGGGCAGCATGTTTGTACTGTACACTAACAACATGCAGTCAGAGTAGGAGAAGCAAGAGGAGAGCAAGATGAAGAGGTCATCTTTGGGGAAAAGCAGCTTATTGTACTGTGTGAGGAGTCTGACAGTAAGTGAGGAGGGGGGAGGCAGGAGAGCAGCAGTGTTTAATGGGGGGGGGGCACATCCTCAAAAGTTTGCCTCAGGCAGCAAAAAGTCTAGAACCGGCCCTGTGTATGCAGCATGAAAATGTCTTGTATGACACACTTATGGGAAGCACAGCAACCCCTCTATTAGGACTTGCTAATATAATGATGGCACCCCTTGTTTATAAATGCTTCCAGAAGTAAACTTCACATTGAGGTAACTTCAGGGGAGCAGCCCATGAGACCGCAGGGAGCCAAGAGCTGTAAGGGGGGCCCAACTACTACTGCACTCCCTCTAATAAACGCGTTTATCCTTCAGATCAGCTGTTTTTGTGGCTTCACTTGTTATGGGTGTGAAGATTACGATGTCCACACTTGTTTCATGACCATTGCAAGATGGGCCCCAGGCTGTGAGAGTTGCCATGGATAGGCAAGGGAAAGGGTGTGAACACTGAGGCACCCCATCAAATGTTTTGCTGGGGGCTTTCTGATTTATACTTACACCACTGGTAACATAACAAAATAATATTTCATAATATTACAGTAACCCTACCATGCAGTTTCTAATGATGCAAACTGTTTTATACAGGTTGATATTTAAGATTCTGAAAGTTGTATAAATGGTTTATTTGTATGAAAAATAAAGTTGAATGTTTTTGTATGAATGGACAGGACAGCTAGGTAGTCTCAAACAGTTAAAAAAAGAACAGGTCTAAGAGGAAGTCAGTAAAATGTGTATCGGATGTAAAGTGTTTTGCTTTGGATGTACTGGGATTCAGAAGCTATTCTGGACAGAGCGGATATACTGTATATAAAGATAATTCCCATGTGTTGAAGTGGAGGATATATAATTAGTGTGACACTGTTTTGGATTTGGGTTAGGTTGGCTGGAGCATAGAGTCAGCTGTGGGTAGAACTTTTAAAACAGTGCGAACACAAGGAATGTGGGTATTCTCAAAGACGTGTGTAAAGAAGACCAGCAATTTCTCAATAACCACTTCCATAGAGTACATTGCTTGGTCTATGCCAAAAGTAAAGTAAACCTGAAAATGTGTGTGGTCTGTAAATATAGTTCCTTCCATACTATGCCCCTTTATGGTCTCTCCAGTTATGCCACCCCTTTTCACAGCCCACCTCATAGTGCAAACTGGTTTCCTCCCATCCTTGCCGAACTGACTAGAGCATGCTTCAAGTATGGCTTCTTCCCCTTGATCCTCCTAATGCAGTCACCTGCCATGCTTCTACGAGACAAGCCTTCTGTACGATTTCTTCCCAGACCCCAACATGACATGACCAGGATGCCAGGTGGAAGGCACAGATGAAACATGACAGGGAAACTTTGAATGGCAGCAGATGACTCTGTCTAATAGGTACAAAGAGAGGTCACTATTAACTTACTGGGAATAGTGGTCTGTAAGCATAAATACAGACAGCATGCTATACACTTTGGTGGCCAATTTTACCAAATAAGCAATGTACAGATGGGATAAATGTCCCTGAGCAGCCCATACTGTTCTATGGTGAGGGGATTGAGGAAGATCAGAAGTCCCTCTGCTGGCTGCAGGAGGAACTAGTGGCCACGGTATTTACCACGGCTCATAACTTGAGGGTGAGACACCCATAATTACCTGAAGTAATCACAAACAGTTGTGCCAGGCGCCAAATGCAGCTTAAATAATTGCAATTCATATTCATACCTTTTACCACTTGCTTGTAACTGGCTTTGAAAGGTTGCTAAAAACAAGCTGTTTAACGCCTTTATGTCACGGCACAAATGTAAATTGTGCTTTTCTGTGATAAGAAAAATAAGTAAAGCCTCCTAGGCAGAACTTGGCCATTCTGAATCTGTTGATTTGGTAGCTGTCAATCAAGTACTACAACCGATTTGACTGGTTTCTCAAACTACTACAATTAATAAAGCAAACAAGCTTAAAAATGCATATATTGCAAATATATATCAATGTACTTTCTCTTGTTACTGCACATTTTATCTTATTATTACCATTTGCAATGTGACTTTTGCCCCTTATGCTTACTGTTCCTTCTTAAAGCGGATCCGAGATGAAAAACTAACTATAAAAGTAACTTGTCTATATATCTTATCTAAAGTTTAGATAGTTTACACAGCAAATCTAGCTGTAAACAGCTTTAATAGAATATGATTATTTCTTCCTGTGATACAATGACAGCAGCCATGTTGTTTGTAAACGTTACACAGAGGCAAGCTTATCTGCATCTTGATAAAAAAAAACCTAATCCCCCCCTCCTCCTCCCTCCTCCCATCTGCCTCTGAAATCTCTAGCTAGTAATACCTCCCCCTCCTCCTGCCCAGACTGAGCTCCCATGAGCCCTTGCTACTGTCTGAAAGTGCCTTGGCTCTCTGAAATCCTGTGGGCGTGGCTTGTTTCGTTTATAGGGAATTAGAGTATTAAAACAAAAACAAAAAAGTATTTGGCTTGAGGAATGCCCTATAACCTATATGTAAGGAACACAATTATGCAATGAGTAAAAGTTCACCTTGGATCCACTTTAAGGCTAGTCCTTATGACGTATTTTTTCCTTTGTAGGACTGGGTGATTGCCCCGCAGGGGTATTCAGCATTTTACTGCGAGGGAGAATGCTCATTTCCACTTGACTCTTGCATGAATGCCACCAATCATGCCATCCTACAGTCACTGGTAAGGAACATTATTCTGAAATGTGAAATTTGTGTTTATTAATTATAAGGCAACTACTATAAACTTCCTTCCTTTAGTGCAAACCATAAAATGAGCTGTGATCGAAAACTTTACTAAAAGTGGAATTACAGAGAGATCGGATCTTGATTAGTATAAGAAACAACAATGATATAATTATTAAACCTGGAGTTGGCACTGGGCAAGCATATTGTAAAATGTGTTTCAGTGTGTTACTGAGGAACTTTATAGCGGTATAAAACCCTGACATAATATTCAGTAAAAACATGTTTTCCTACTTTTTATATGTCATACGGTTAGCATATTTGATTTTGTGCATAAGTATTATTATTCATTTAGAAATTATACGTTTCTAAAATACACTTATTTTACTCTGAGAGCTGACTTTGCATTTTATTTATAACTGCTTTATTCATCCTCTAACTTAATCAGAAAGCATTTATGCTTGTCTGACTTTGTTCAGGGGACCGGGCAGTGTGAGAGAAGGCTTTGTTTTCATTTCTCACTTGATACAATTAAACACAAGATAACATTATGTAAAGTTCGGAAGCGGCCAGCTCATCAGGCAGGGAAGCTTCTAAAGCCTGTGTTAACCCTTTGAATGCAGTTCTAGTAAAAAAATGTGGGTTGTATATAATATGCTGTAAATAATCTATTAGAGCAAAGTAGAAATGCTGGGTTTCATTCCGCTTTAACCTAGGATTAAACTTCATCCCAATCGATACATGATACCCCCTTTCCCAAGAGAAATCTTTACCTTTTCTCATATAGATCATCAGGGATCTCTATGGCTGTTATTGTGGTGAAACCGCTCCCACAGTCTGATGTCAGGACCATGGCCCTGACAATTTCCTGCCTATGAACCTCATTGCATTGTGGGAAGTTTCCAACTGCCAAGCAAGCAATATCTCACTCTGTGCATAGAATTGTCAGTAAACAAACACCTGGAAGGATTAAAGATTTTGCCACCTGTGATGAATTTCAGAATGTAGTTGAGGGTGAGGAAATACTAGAAAGATAAATCATTAATAATTGAATATTGAAAAATATAAACAATTTTATTTATTATGTTATCTTGTGTGCTGCATCCCCGCTCATCCAAGGGATGACAAGCGTGTTGTCCCAGCACTTTGTTACACCCAGGCATTTAAGTGCGCAAGGTATAGAGACTGATAATCAGAAGGCAGAAGTACCACCAACCCAAACTGAATACTCAGGCAAGTGTATGTAGACAGTCCAGGGTCATTCACAGAGTGAGCAATATAACAAGCCAAAGGGCAATCAGATCCAAGCAAAAATGTCAGTCCAGGCAGCAATCCAATAGAGTTGTCAAAGTCTAGGCAAATATCAATCTATTGAGCAATCTAATAGAGTACTCAGAGTCCAGGCAATATTCACAACAAAAGATCAAAAATAATATCAGCACACCCGGCAGCTAGAGTAGCTAATGCTATAAAGGGCATTTTCAGAGCACGTTTAGAGCACAGTTCCCCAACCCTGTCCTAAAGGCCCACCAACAGTACATGTTTTGCAGGAAACCACAAACATTCAGGTGGGGTAATTAGTGTCTCAGCAGAGCCGATTACCTACCTATGTGGATTTCCACAAAACATGCACTGTTGGTGGGCCTTGAGGACAGCGTTGGGGAACACTGGTTTAGAGCAAAAGCAAATTGTTTATATCAGCACTCACCAATCAGTGGCGGGCCACAAACACCATCCGCTAATCAGGTATCAAACCTCACTTCCTGTTATGCCCCTAACAGCTGACTTCCACTCTACATTTGCGTCCTATTTCAATTAATCTTTGCAAAATTCAGCAAAACCAGTTTATGGTGGTTTTTGGCAATTAGATCTATATGCATGTGGGGTTGATGTGGCTCTGTAAAATGTAAAGCTATATGTGTGATATACACCAGTGCTTCTGGATTCAAGCCTGGCTCCAGGGGCATAGAGAGATAATTTGCATATTCAGTAGCAATGCATTGTGAGTAACCACAGATGTTCAATTAAAGCTGAATTATTCGCAAATACCTTCTGTTGTAAAAAGGCAACTCACATTAAACATTGCTTTTTAGTAGGAGGGCTTTTTAGTCTCTTTTAGTCCCCTATACTTTCCTTGTGGTTTTGGGTCACCCGAGCTGCTTGATTACTCTGTTATCTAAGGGAAATGACCATAAAACAGCAAACACTTTCTTATAGACTTCAATGCATTTTGGATAAAATTGTCAAAACCTCGTCGGCTCCCTACCGGCAGAAATTAATGCTTACTTTGTATTGTTCTAATTAACTCCAACTCAGGAAAATTATAACGACATGTTTTTATATATTACTGCACATAGTTATTGTCACAGGAGCCCTAGTGGTCAGACCGCAGATTGCCTTCCAATCGATTTTAGCACACAGACCATGCAAGCTTTGGTCGCGATCTTTGCGCAGAAACAGACAGGAATTTGGGCAGCAGCCCGACCAGAAGGGAGCCTGTGAGATATGGGTGATTACAGCTTACACAATTCCAGGGTATCTGCCACCACCACTGGTATGGGCCAGTGGACCCGATTTACTGACTGACTGGTCCTGCGAATAAAAACGGTTAAAACACGCTGTATTCTGTCTAGCCAACAACAAACAATAGTAGCGTCTCTTCCGAGGTCTGGTTCAGTTGTGCGGCTGATAAGCAGGGTAGTGGACAGTGAATGACTTTGATAAAGTCGTTTATTCACGGCAATATAAATAATTAATGTATACAGACAATTATTAAAATCAACAATTATTAACACAGTTATAGCCAGTATGAAAAATAAAAGAAGGGAGAAAAAATACTTAGTTCCTGGAAAGATGTCCTTTTTGTGGGAAGAATCATAAAGTTCTTGGTTTCAATCAAAGTTCAGAGTTCAGACCAGGTGGATGCCAGCATATCCTCAAGCTGGCACAGATGAGTTCAAGATGTTTCAGGGTGAAGGACACTGAGTTTGTCTCCTCTGCCATTCTTATGCCCCTGATCCAGTAGGAGGGAGTGAGGGCGGGGCCACACACCCCCTTAGAACATGAGATGAGTCCTCCCCTTGTCCTGGGGACTAGAAATCATATCTTAACCATATATGGGCTCTATCTCACAGAACCGTACAGGTCAGGGCAGATTTACTAATATTTTCAGGTCTGCCTCGATGTACCCAGCAGCCTGATACCAAACATGAGGGGTGGGACCCCTGTGGTATCATCAGGGCACTTTCGAACTGCCTAACTGGCAGTCTTTACCTCAGAATGTTCTGAAAGCCACATGTCGGCTCCCCTGCTGGGGGAAGGAGCCAGAGTGTCTGAGTTTTCCCACTCTAGATTGCTTCTGTCATGGTGCTTGTCACCTATACCTGATGGATGGGCCATCAGCACAGCTTGAAGCCAGGGACTCTCTGCAGAAGGCTAGGGCCCTTTTGGTGGAAGGAGCGAAAGAGAAAAAAAAAGAAAAAAAACCCCAGGGATGTCATTTCTGATTCCTGTAATGGCTGCACAAATTTAGCCAGACAGCGATCAGAAATTGGACTGTGCGGCTCCTTCCAATTCACCCGCGTTTCTCACGGCTGTTCCGTGACAGCACCCCCTGGGGAGAAGGCAGATAGACATGCATCAGCAAGATGTGTGTCATTGCCGCTAACCTGCGATATCTGATCTAGTTCCCCGTTGCAACGGGATAGCCCGTCAGCGTTCTGGTGTCGGCTGCCTGCCTTGTGTTGAATCGTGAAGTCATACTGCTGTAATGACAGGCTCCAACGTAAGAGCTTGCCATTGGTCCCAGCAGTACGGTTTAGCCAACTGAGGGGGTTATGGTCGGTAATGATCGTGAAAGAGCGGCCGTACAGATACGATTGTAGTTTCTGTAGGGCCCACACGATCGCTAGGCACTCCTTTTCAGTTGTGGAGTAGGCTACCTCTCGGGGCAGGAGCTTCCGGCTCAGGTAGAGGATAGGGTGTTCATCTCCCTCTCCATCCACCTGGCTGAGGACGGCGCTGAGACTGTAGTCAGAGGCATCGGTTTGCACAACAAACCGACGACTGAAATCCGGGGCTTGAAGCACAGGGGCACTCGCGAGTGCCTGCTTCAATGCTTGGAAGGTGTTCTCGCAAGCGGGGGTCCAGCTAACAACCTTGGGGTGTTTCTTGCTAGTGGCATCGGTCAGGGGCTTCGCCAGGGTACTATAGGCTGGAACAAATTTCCTGTAGTAGCCGGCGGTCCCCAGGAACGCCTGGACCTGCTTTTTCGTGATAGGCCGAGGCCATGCCAGGATGGCGTCAACCTTTCCCGTGTCAGGTTTCAGGGTGTTACCCCCCACCCGGTGACCTAAGTACTGCACCTCGGTCATACCAATCTGACACTTACTCGGCTTAACTGTCAGATTGGCTGCGGCCAGCCTCTCTAGTACCTGGGACAGGTGTTTGAGGTGTTCCTCCCAGGTGGGGCTGAACACCGCAATGTCATCCAAGTACGCTACAGCGAACCCTTGCAGTCCCTCCAGCAGGTCGTTTACGGCCCGCTGAAACGTGGCAGGAGCGTTCTTCATTCCAAAGGGCATCATCGTGAACTCGAAGAGGCCAAAAGGGGTGATGAAGGCCGACTTCTGCCTCGCGTCAGGTGCAAGTGGTATCTGCCAGTACCCCCGGCTCAGATCCATGATTGATAGGTACCTGGCGGACGCCAGCGTATCCAACAACTCATCGATGCGAGGCATGGGGTAGGCGTCTGTAGTGGTGATGGCGTTCAACTTCCTGTAGTCCACGCAGAACTGAGTTGTCTGGTCCTTCTTGGGGACCAGGACAACAGGGGCTGCCCAGGCACTACAGGACTTTTGAACCACCCCTAGCTCCAGCATCTCCCTCACCTCTTTCTGCATGTCCGCTTGCACCTCTGGGGAGACGCGGTAAGCGGATTGCCTGATGGAGGGGATGGGTGCCCGTATCTACCCTATGCACTGCCAGACTGGTCCGCCCCGGGACACCGGAGAAGGTGTGCTGGTACGGAGTCAGCACCTCCTGCAACTGCTCTTGCTGGGACGAGGAGAGTTGTGGGTTGACGCTTAGGTGGCTGTCCACATCTCGTATGTCAGCCAGCAGGTCTAACAGGGGGTCTGCCTCTCCCTGCTCTAACCGGCTGCACACTGGCAGCACATACTTGGTCCTGTCATGGTGGGCCTTCAGCATGTTGACATGAAAAATTTTCTGTTTCCTGCCTCCCATGTTCACCAGATATGTCAGAGGGTTTAACCGTTGCACTATAGTGTAGGGTCCCTCCCAGGCCGCTTGCAGCTTGTTCTGCCTCACTGGAAGAAGGGCATACACTTTGTCACCTACTTCAAATTACCTCTCTCCAGCAGTGCGGTCATACCAGAGTTTTTGTTTGGCCTGAGCCTGGGCCATGTTTTCCGTTACCATTTCCGTGAGGGACTCCATCTTGTCCCTGAACTTGAGAACATAATCAACTACATAGTCATCTGTGGGGTCCCCCTTGCCCTCCCACGTCTCCCGCATCAATTGTAGGGGTCCACGGACATTCCTACCATACAGGAGCTCGAACGGGGAGAACCCGGTAGATTCCTGCGGCACCTCCCTGTATGAAAACAACAGATGAGGCAGGTATCGTTCCCAGTTCCCACCTTGCGACTCAACAAACGTGGTCAGAATTTGCTTCAGCGACCCGTTGAACCTTTCACACAGTCCATTGGTCTGCGGGTGGTAGGGACTGGAGACAATGTGTGTCATCTGTATCTTTTTGCACAGGGCCTCCATGAGTCCGGACATAAACTGGGTTCCCTGATCAGAGAGCATCTTCGCAGGGAACCCGACTCGGGAGAAAATGTTAAGTAGCGCGTCGGCTACCTTGTCCGCCCTGAGGGAGGAAAGTGCCATGGCCTCAGGATAGCGGGCGTCAGGATGTACCTTTTGCCACTGCTGCTGGGAGTGGGCAATGGTCCAATTATGTCGACTGCCACTCTGTGAAAGGGCTCACCTATGATTGGCAGTGGACACAAGGGAGCTTTGTGGGGATTCCCAGCCCTTTTTACCTTTTGGCAAATGGTACATGAGCGGCAGTAGTTCGTCACATCTATCCGCATTCGAGGCCAGTAGAAATGTCCCCGGATACGATCAAGTGTCCTGTGGATCCCCAAGTGCCCGGCCAGGGGAATGTCATGTGCGGACTTCAGCACATGCCCCCGGAAGGCACTAGGTACCACAAGCAACTTGGTACCCATCCTCATTTCACCTTCGGTGGGGTGTACAGGCTCACTGTACAACTTCCCACCTTCCCAGTATACCTTGAACGTAGCCTCGTCTGTGAGGGGCTCAGAAGCCTGTTTTCTGAGGGCCTCGAGGCTAGGGTCAGTCTGGAGTGCTTGCACAAATGCAGCACTCTCACTCTCAGCCAGCTGGCCCGTGGCATATGAGGTTAGTGGCTGAAGGGTACCATCCCTGTGGTCAGAGGAGGGGGAGGAGGCCGGAACCTCCTCCACCTGTTCTGAGCTCAGGTTCTGAGCAGTACGGCTGCGTGTTACCGCTAGCACGGGTGTATACCTTCAGAATGGCACATATTGGCATTACCTACATCATTGTTACAAGCATTAATAACAGTAACATTTTCATCATAGACAGTTTGTACATCAAACACAGGTACCCTTGAACTGGGCAGGTTCAACCCACCTCCCCCCTGTTCTTGCCTCTGGGTGCAAAGTACCTGGGTGTGGGCAGAGAGTCCGTCTCCGTCCTGGCATTCCACAGAGCTGGGTGCAGGTTCATAGTACGACACCAGCGTGCCCAAGTTGGTCCCCAGCAAAACAGGGACCGGCAGTTGGTCCAGGATCCCAACAACCTTCTCTTGAACTCCCACCCCCAGTCGATGGACACCCGAGCTTGGGGAATGTGAGAAAGAGTGCCCCCCACTCCAGTGAAGGTGAGGTACTTGTCAGGAATGATGGCCTCTGCGGGGACAAGGTGCGCACGCACCAGAGTGACATCTGCTCCGGTGTGACGGAAACCAGTGACAAGCTGGTCATTCACAGTAACCAGCTGGTGATTGCTTGTGATGGGGGAGTTCCCTGCCCCCTTGGCAAACATCATGTTGGATGCGGCTCCTGGTTGGGGTACACTGGCGGATGGTGTCTGCCGCGGGCAAGGTGCAGGTGGTCCAGGTGTTGGGGTGGTCTGCCTCTGCTCCGGACAGGTGAATTTCATGTGTCCCGTCTTGTGGCAGTAGTGACAGGTGACCTCTCCAGGGGCTGCAGGCCTGGGTGCAGCAGCTGCACTGGGTGGCCTCTGTGGCTGACGGCTCACAGGGGCAGGAGAGTCTGCCGGGGTATTGGGCTGACCTCCTCTCCAGCTGGATGGGACAGTTCTGCGTGTATCAGACACCCGGGTAGTTGTAAAGGTCTCAGCGATGTCTGCAGCGACAGTTGCTGACGCAGGCTTTCGCTCCAGCACAAACTGTCGTACATCAGCAGGGCAAATGTTCAGAAATTGTTCTAGGACTATCAAGTCCTCCAGGACACCATAAGACCCTTTGGTGAGGCCTAGAGTCCACTGGCGGAGTGTGGTGAGCAAGCTGCTGACCACATCTCGGTACGAATCAGAAGACTTTTTCCGCCAGGCCCTGAATTTTTTGCGATAGGCTTCTGGCGTCAGCTGGTATTTGGTAATGATAGCGTCTTTTATAGCGGCATAATCATTATCTATCTCCGCAGGCAATTCTGCGAAAGCATCAAGCGCTTTGTAGCGCAGCAAAGGTGTCAGATGTCTGGCCCACTGGTCTTGGGACAGACGATACTGATGGCATGCTTTTTCAAAAGACCGCAGAAACAAGTCAATGTCAGTGTCTTTTTCAATATTAGCAAATTTAAATTTTGCCCTTACGGGTGGTGCAGCTCCTTCAGCAGGGAGGCTGGGCGAAGAACTCCGGCTGGCCTGTTGCACTTTTGCTATGTTTAGCTCATGCTGTCGTTGGCGCTCCCGTTCTCGCTCAGCGGCATCCCTCTCCGCGTGGCGTTCTGCAGATTGGCGTTCCTCTCACATGTACTGCAGGTACTTGTCCAGGTCCGTCTCCATTAGCTGTCGTAATGCCTGCTGCATTAGCAGATCAGTACAAACGGACAGTCCAGTACTGGCCGGTTCCGGGCTAGTACCTACAGGAACTCTGGTATTGGGGTCCATACTGACAGTCTCTGGCGTAACTGTTGCAACAGGGCCCACAGGATGCTCAACCTCTGTACGCGCAGAATCTTCAGTCTCTGGTTCCCCTTGACTTGGGTCAGATGGGCTGGTATCCACTTCAGCGGACACATCCAGCTCCCGCAGTTGCTGGCTATCCAATCTGGACAAGTCTGCTATCAGGTCCCGTTTTTTCTTGCGGAGGATGTCAATGTCCCTCGCTTCGCAAAGATTTTCCAGGTCTGCTAGGCACATGTTCTGATAGTTCCCGGACATTTCCATGCCAAATAAAATAAAACTTTGGGGGGGGGGGGGGGGGGGTACTGGCTACACAGTCTCTCTGTATATATAAAAAATATATTGCCTTCCAGCTACACCAACGAATTAGTTCGTTTCTTGATAGCGCTAGCGCTATCTTAGATACTTTCAGCACAACACTGGTCCCAACCGCTGCCAAACACTGTCACAGGAGCCCTAGTGGTCAGACCGCAGATTGCCTTCCAATCAGTGTTAGCACACAGACCATGCAAGCTTTGGTCGCGATCTTTGCGTAGAAACAGACAGGAATTTGGGCAGCAGCCCAACCAGAAGGGAGCCTGTGAGATATGGGTGATTACAACTTACACACAATTCCAGGGTATCTGCCACCACCACTGGTATGGGCCAGCGGACCCGATTTACTGACTGACTGGTCCTGCGAATAAAAACGGTTAAAACACGCTGTATTCTGTCTAGCCAACAACAAACAATAGTAGCGTCTCTTCCGAGGTCTGGTTCAGTTGTGCGGCTGATAAGCAGGGTAGCGGACAGTGAATGACTTTGATAAAGTCGTTTATTCATGGCAATATAAATAATTAATATATACAGACAATTATTAAAATCAACAATTATTAAAACAGTAATAGCCAGTAATAGCCACACACCCCCTTAGAACATGAGATGAGTCCTCCCCTTGTCCTGGGGACTAGAAATCATATCTTAACCATATATGGGCTCTATCTCACAGAACCGTACAGGTCAGGGCAGATTTACTAATATTTTCAGGTCTGCCTCGATGTACCCAGCAGCCTGATACCAAACATGAGGGGTGGGACCCCTGTAGTATCATCAGGGCACTTTCGAACTGCCTAACTGGCAGTCTTTACCTCAGAATGTTCTGAAAGCCACATGTCGGCTCCCCTGCTGGGGGAAGGAGCCAGAGTGTCTGAGTTTTCCCACTTTAGATTGCTTCTGTCATGGTGCTTGTCACCTATACCTGATGGATGAGCCATCAGCACAGCTTGAAGCCAGGGACTCTCTGCAGAAGGCTAGGGCCCTTTTGGTGGAAGGAGGGAAAGAGAAAAAAAAAAGAAAAAACCGCTAGGGATGTCATTTCTGATTCCTGTAATGGCTGCACAAATTTAGCCAGACAGCGATCAGAAATTGGACTGTGCGGCTCCTTCCAATTCGCCCGCGTTTCTCACGGCTGTTCCGTGACAGTTATAGATAAAAGAGATTTTATTATAACTAAGTACTGTATAGCCTGTGATAATTACATTATAAGTAGTAATAAATGATATATCAATTTCTGCTATCTGTGAGGAAAGTATCATAATTTATTATGGCTTATGTATAACTGGTGGGGATGTTATATAACTTTGGAGTCTAGATGACTTAAAAACAATAATGTAATGATGGTGTACTATGAGGATGGTGGGGATTTAAGTACCAGTTTTCTTGCCTATGGGCCGTCAAAACTCAAACCTCTCCCTACATAAACAAGATCAAATTTGTGGTAGATTTGAGCACTATGATTGAAGGTGCCAGTAATCTATTTACACCCGCAAGCTGAAAAAAACTTCTGATAACCAATGGAACAAATGACTAGGCATGGAAGAAAGGTTTCCTTCTGTTTGCAGGACGTAAAAAAAGCAAGTGATGAAAAGCCAGGTAGCTTTGTGCAACATGAAGCAGTATAATGCAAGCGGGGCCAGGTCTGGCACTTACATAGGGGAAAACAAGACAATTACAGAAGGCCCTAGAGCTGGTTGGAGAGCTACTCCATCAGTCTGTGGTTTTCCATCTTCATCCTCACCGGCTGCCTCTTCTCCCTGACCTAGCGCCTATCCAACTCTGGAGCCCCAACCCTCGGAGGTCAGAAACAAAGGGGCCACACTACACCTAGGCAAAGGGGGGTATCAGGGCTGGCCATATAACTTTTGCCAGGGTCCAATTGTGGCTAAAACGGGCCCTTAACGGGGCAATAGTTTGATCGTCTCTCAATCGCTTTTCTGCTGTGTAGCAAGATGGTAAATCTAATGCTAATTTGGGCAGAAGCAATTACTTGCCAGATCAGGCCAACATTGACCAGTGCATAACTAGCTTCAGAAGACTGCAAGAGTATAGATAAAAATCCATAATTTAATAGTGTGGGCAGGGGTGAGCCTGGGGTGCCTGGCACCTGGGTGCAAGATTTTCTCTGGCGCCTATGGGCGTGGTTAAATTAACCGCGCCCAACCACATAACTACACCCACACCTTCTACCTCTTTACGAATGCATGTGATACCCCATTCCTACCCCTCTTCCATGGGCTTGCTCCTTGCTGGCTTTGGCTGCCTGCGAGTCTGCTAGTCTCTGGACTGACTCAGGCTGAGAGGCTCTGCGAGTGCGATGCAGTCACACACTGCGTATTTATGGCTGCCTGCGGCCACCCTACTCTCGCTCGCTGACGTCGGCTCCTCCCCCCTGCCAAGCCCAAGGTGGGCTGCCTGTATCTTTCCCGTTGCGCCACACAGCCTGCCAGCGTTGCCAACCTTTCACGTTATTTTTTTACTGACAAATACCTAAAAATTTACTGACAAAAGATCATTTTTACTGACAAAATTTCCCCACTAAATGCACATAAGAGACAGCTTTTCCCCATGTAAATGCACATAACAAGAGACTGCGTTTCACCAGTAAATGCACATAACAAGAGACTGCGTTTCACCAGTAAATGCACATAACAAGAGACTGCATTTCACCAGTAAATGCACATAACAAGAGACTGTGTTTCACCAGTAAATGCACATAACAAGAGACTGCGTTTCACCAGTAAATGCACATAACAAGAGACTGCGTTTCACCAGTAAAGGCACATAAGAGACCGCTTTTCACCAGTAAAGGCACATAAGAGACAGCTTTTCACTAGCAAATGCACATAATAAGAGGCAGATTTTCACCAGCAAATGCACATAATAAGAGGCAGATTTTTACCAGCAAATGCACATAATAAGAGGCAGATTTTCACCAGTAAATGCACATAATGACAAACAGCCAGTGTCCCCAGAATATATAGCCAGGGGGTATATGTGCCCAGTATATGTAGCCAGGGGGTATATGTGCCCACTATATGTAGCCAGGGGGTATATGTGCCCACTATATGTAGCCAGGGGGTATATGTGTCCACTATATGTAGCCAGGGGGTATATGTGCCCACTATATGTAGCCAGGGGGTATATGTGCCCACTATATGTAGCCAGGGGGTATATGTGCCCAGTATATGTAGCCAGGGGGTATATGTGCCCACTATATGTAGCCAGGGGGTATATGTGCCCACTATATGTAGCCAGGGGGTATATGTGTCCACTATATGTAGCCAGGGGGTATATGTGCCCACTATATGTAGCCAGGGGGTATACGTGTCCACTATATGTAGCCAGGGGGTATATGTGCCCACTATATGTAGCCAGGGGGTATATGTGCCCACTATATGTAGCCAGGGGGTATATGTGCCCACTATATGTAGCCAGGGGGTATATGTGCCCACTATATGTAGCCAGGGGGTATATGTGCCCACTATATGTAGCCAGGGGGTATAGGGTCCCCGTTCAGGTGGTGAGTGATAGGAGCGCTCCCCTCTCCTCCCTCCCCTCTAGCAGCTGCCGCTCCCGCTCCCCCTTCACCTTGCATTAGCTTCAGACCTCAATCAGCGGGCGACCCGACCAGTAAGAGGGCGCCGGACGCACCCGCTCTATATGCGGAAGTGATGTCACTTCCGCATATCAGTGCGGCGTGCTAGGTCCTAGCGCCCGCCTGATCGAGGTCTGACGCGACGCGGGAACCGGCGGCCGGCTAGAGGGAGGGAGGGAGCGAGCTTCGGCCACAGGGGGAGAGCGGCGGCCGGGCGGCGCCTGTCAGAGGCAGGCACCTGGGTGCCTTGCACCCGCAGCACCCGCCCAGGCTCGGCCCTGAGTGTGGGACAAATCCAAATAACTTTTTGCCTGAATTGAGTAAGATGCAATCAGAAGGTCCCGCTATGACGGACATAATTAGATGACTCTCTCCTAAGGAAACATTGCCACTAATTAAAAACATGGTAGATGGTCACAGCACCTACAATAACTGCTAGCTTGTTCTTATTATGCACAACCGACCACAACGGGAAGGAACAGGAGTTCCAGACAAATATATTGGATAAATGGTGTAAAGGTTACAGCCTGTCATGTTGTAATGATTATTACTATTGGGAATACTTTCCATTGTTTCCTGTTCCAGTGCCTCCCAGGATTATGTTGTGAATCATGTCAATGAAACGCAAAATGGTTCATAACACTGTATTGGGAACATCAGCAGCAATGTAATATAGACAGAGGTACTACACCTTCAAAAGCCTAGCAATTTTTATAGCTGTCATTATCTTTATCCCCATTACCTGTTCTTGGTCACTGGAACGGGATATGTGAGAAATTCTCCCCAGTGACTACACAGCAATAACCAACTGATAGAAATCTAACCCCTCTCCACTCTATACACATTAAGAAAAGGAGGGTTTGAGCATTATTGGGCATTAGCACTCTCAAATATACAGAATTCTCTCATTGCTATCATTCCTGCAAGTGAAAAACAAATACTTGGAAAACGAGACAGTAATTGTGATGAATGAGTCTATTATAACTGAATCACACCACTGTGGCATAATTATAACTGATGCTTCGAAAAGCTGTCTAGACTCACAAGGACAACTACACTCAGATAACTGGGGGAAAAAAAGAAAGAATAGCTGACTGTGAGTATCAAAGATAAAGATATCAGAACAAAGTGCAATACAGGCGGCTTGGCAGGTTTGCCATAGTAGCACCTACTGTAAGCACTCCATCTCCATGTCACCTCCCTGTACTGCCAGTCACCTGATGCTGCCAAAACGCTCATTACAAAAATCTGCTTCTCTGTCGCTTATTTGTCTAGTGAAATATGATGTTGCTTGCAAAGCTGTTTGGAGGATGAAGTTAAACAATTCCATGTAAAACTTTTTGATGTGGATAGAATGGGAAATGTAGCACAGATATAATTGTTTTTAGTACAGGAAGAGTTAAGAAAAGTCATTTGTTATCTATGCAAAATAGCTTTTCTGAGCTCTCTGACTAATTTAGTCAGAGAGCAGTGCTCTTTTCTGAAGCACTTATCTCAGCCTTTTTCTCACTGTTTCTTGTTTAAGGTTTTACTGCAGAGCTAATGACCCTTTGAACTTTCCTGCCCGTTTTATAGTTTAAAAACAGAGTATAGTTTGTAAACTGCAAATATTAGAGAATGATGCAATGCTATAAAAAAAAAGCCATATAACTGAAAATAAAAGTATGAGACACTTTTCTTTGCTACTAATGTTCTATGCATTACCTGTACTACACATACAATTTCATTATATCATAAGGGTTTTTGTTCCTTCCGTGTCACATTAAAGTGATCAAATTATTAACTTAGTACAAAGTAACAAAACAAGCGACAAGCCGGTGTGTCATCTGTCAGCGATGCAGAGACATGCAGCCATCTCTTTAGTGTAGCGAGTAGTGTTCAAGAGCCGCTTTGAAATAAGAAGTAATCCAACGTAAACTAGTCAACAGTCTGCCAAGAAAAACAGTCAAGAATCTAGTGGAAATAATCTGACTACTGAACTAAACGCTTCTCTGTGAAGAATTGCCCTTTTATAAGTATTTTTAATACTGTTTGTCTGTTTATGCTTTGTGTTCTTTTTAGATATAGTAAATATATAGAAAGAGTACTTGGCAGTAACTGATATTTTTCTCGCCAGGTTCACCTCATGAAACCAGAAAGTGTCCCTAAAGCTTGCTGCGCTCCAACAAAGCTTTCTGCCACATCAGTGCTTTATTATGACAACAACAATAATGTCATACTAAAGAAGCATCGGAACATGGTGGTCAAGTCTTGTGGATGCCACTGACCGAGGTGGAGGACAGGGAGATGCACTGAGAAAATAGATAACAAAAACATATTTCTGTAACTTTCTCAGATGATATTCACCTGTACGAGAACAGGATCATCCACCAGGCAACCTAGGCAGGGGCTTGGGGCCTAGTGGTGTCAAGGGGACCACCTACCACCTTTTTTACATCTCTCCACTTCAGCTCACAAAAAGGAACACAAGGTGGCCCCAAATCTACTACCTTGCCTATTACAGCTTAATCCATCTCTGACGTATAGTCTTATACTGCTAGTATAGTCGTATACTGCTAGTCTTCAACACAAGCTGTGACTGGTAATTATTCGCAGTATCAAAGACTGGAATTGTAGGAAGACATGAAGCCAGAAAGATCACTAACGCTGTTTCCTGATTGTTAACAAAACTTAAAGGAAGGAAATCCCAGAGGCCTTCTGGCACAACGATATTGGTTCATTTATGTAACGGTTTTCTGCATAGAAGTGTTCTACAGGATGCCGACAACCAGGGGTGCTGTTAGGTTCCTGAAAGAACTTAGGCACTCCTAGACTGAAATGTTGCAAGTTTAAGCAGAACTAAATGGCATGTATGTAGAGCAAAGTCACAATAGTTGTTTAAAGTCTTACTTTTTAGAAATTACCATATTTTTCAGAATATAAGACATACTTTTTTTCTCCCTCAAAACTTGGGGAGAAAAGTGGGTAAGTCTTATATTCAAAATATATGAAATAAGCTATGCAGAGTGCGCAGGGAGGCTACCGGTATATTATACCTGCTCCTGCTGCAGCAATCCTCTCGCCCTGGCTCCGGTCCTGCTTCTTGTATGGTCCTCTTCTGCATCCTCTGCGATCCTCTCGCCCTGGCTCCTGGTCCTGCTTCTTGTATGGTCCTCTTCTGCATCCTCTGCGATCCTCTCCCCCTTGCTCCAGGTCCTGCTTCTTGTATGGTCCACTTCTGCATCCTCTGCGATCCTCTCGCCCTGGCTCCTGGTCCTGCTTCTTGTATGGTCCTCTTCTGCATCCTTTGTGATCCTCTCCCCCTGGCTCCGGTCCTGCTTCTTGTATGGTCCTCTTCTGCATCCTCTGCGATCCTCTCGCCCTGGCTCCTGGTTCTGCTTCTCGTATGGTCCTCTTCTGCATCCTCTGTGATCATCTCCCCCTGGCTCCGCTCCTGCTTCTTGTATGGTCCTCTTCTGCATCCTCTGCGATCCTCTCGCCCTGGCTCCTGGTCCTGCTTCTTGTATGGACCTCTTCTGCATTCTCTGCGATCCTCTCCCCCTGGCTCCAGTCCTGCTTCTTGTATGGTCCTCTTCTGCATCCTCTGTGATCCTCTCACCCTGGCTCCTGGTCCTGCTTCTTGTATGGTCCTCTTCTGCATCCTCTGCGATCCTCTCGCCCTGGCTCCTGGTCCTGCTTCTTGTATGGTCCTCTTCTGCATCCTCTGCAATCCTCTCGCCCTGGCTCCTGGTCCTGCTTCTTGTATGATCCTCTTCTGCATCCTCTGCGATCCTCTTGCCCTGGCTCCTGGTTCTGCTTCTTGTATGGTCCTCTTCTGCATCCTCTGCGATACTCTCCCCCTGGCTCCAGGTCCTGCTTCTTGTGAGGTCCTCTTCTTCATCTTCCACGATCTTCTCCTTCTGGCTCCTGCTTCTTGTGAGGTTCTCTTCTGTATCCTCCACAATCCTCTCCTGCATCTTCCATGTTTATCTCTACCTGGCTCCTGGCAGCGCCCTCCTGTTCTGTTACAGCAGTAGGCAGGGACATTGGCTGCTTACCGCTATGCAGTACCGGCAGGTACTCCATACTGCTAGTTCCATGTGCGTTGTCCCTTTACACTAGTGGCGTACATGCGTCTGGGGTCATGCATGATGTCATGCGTGACCTCCAGCACACATGTCCCACTAGTGTTCAAAGACAGGGTGCATGGAACTAGCAGTATGGAGGACCTGGCGATTCTGCATAGCGGAAGGCAGCCGGTGCAGGAGAGGATCGTGGAGCATGCAGAAGAGAACCTCACAAGAAGCAGGACCCAGAGCCAGGGGGAGAGGATCGCTGTGACAGGAGCAGGTGTAGTATTAAAATGAAAGTGTAGTGTAGTGTAGTTTACCGTAGTTAAAGGATACCTCAACTGACATGTTACATGATGAGATAGACATGTGTATGTACAGTGCCTAGCACACAAATAACTATGCTGTGTTCCTTTTTTTCTTTCTGTGCCTGAAAGAGTTAAATATCAGGTATGTAAGTGGCTGACTCAGTCCTGACTCAGACAGGAAGTGACTACAGTGTGACCCTCCCTGATAAGAAATTCCAACTATAAAACACTTTTCTAGCAGAAAATGGCTTCTGAGAGCAAGAAAGAGATAAAAAGAGGAATTTCTTATCGGGGAGGGCCACACTGTAGTCACTTCCTGTCTGAGTCAGGACTGAGTCAGCCACTTACATACCTGATATTTAACTCTTACAAATAGAGAAAGAGAAAAAAGGAACACAGCATAGTTATTTGTGTACTAGGCACTGTACATACACATGTCTATCTCATTATGTCACATTTCAGTTCGGGTATCCTTTAAGTGTAGTGAAGTGTAGTTTAGTTAATTGTAGTGTAGTTAAGTGCAGTGTAGTATTAGTGTAGTTTAGTTTAAGTGTAGTGTATTGCTGTGTAGCTTAGTTGGTAGGGCAACAGGTATACGTATAGTGTAACTGGTAGGAGAAACAGGGATTAATGTAGTGTAGCTGGGCAGTGTAGGGTAGATAGAGTAGCTTAGAGATAGTTTTTTTGGGGGGTAAAAGATCCATAAGATGCCCATGCACTATAGATGCACTAGGTTTAGTTATTTTTTTTTTCCTGATTTTTGCTCTCTAAACCTAGGTGCGTCTTATATGCCGGAGCGTCTTATATTCCGAAAAATACGTGCATAACCTTTGAGAGATAATAAATATGCTTACCAAATGTTTTACTTCAGTAAATATGAAATGTTGTCTTCTGTGCTGTAAAAAATATGATGGAGTAAGGACCCAGTAAGAAGCAGTGCACACTATGCCACTGTCCATGTGACCAGTTTGTCAGAGTATGTCCTCCAGTTTGCTTTAGTGTGCAGAAGTGAGTTAATGTAATGGAGAAGCACAGCCAGAGGCAGTGTGTGTGGTGGTTCTGAATAATCTGCTCCTCTCAGCACATCTAATGTGAATAAATACCTAGCGTCCCATCATTAACCACTTCAGGATTCGGCGTACGCTTAACTACGCCCCTGAATCCTGAAGTGGATTGCATGGAAACGGCCGCTCGTATGAGCGGCCGTTCCATGTCCGTTCACGGAGGGTGTCTCCGTGAACACCCTGCGAGCCTCCGATCGTGGCTCGCAGGGTAAATGTAAACACACGGGGAAGATCTTCCCCGGTGTTTACATGTATACGGCGCTGCTGCGCAGCAGCGCCGTGGCGGAGATCGGCGATCCCCGGCCTCTGATTGGCCGGGGACCGCCGGCACCTGATAGGCTGAAGCCTATCCTATCTGGCGCAGGACGGAATTCCGTCCTGCGCCGCTCACAGGGGGAGGTAGAGGGAGGGAAGGGGAAGGCCGCCAGGAAGCGCTGCGGAGGGGGGCTTTGAAGTGAGCCCCCACTGCAAGCGCAAGCAGCCGGCGGCGATCAGACCCCCCCAGCAGGACATCCCCCTAGTGGGGAAAAAAGGGGGGAAGTCTGATCGGCCTGGCTGCTAGCTGATCGGTGCTGCGGGCTGGAGAGCCCACGCAGCACCGATCAGCAAAACCACCCGGTATCCGGAAGTGGTTAATATTCCTTAGTGTACCTTTTTTTATATGGTACACCACTCCTGTTCCCTACCCTTCCTTGTTGCATACAAGTTAGTTCCAAGCAGGAGCTGCCCAACACATTTAAAAAAATATATATTTGTAGAAAACGTGCTTTTCAAAAGATAAGACATTAAACATTGTTAGTACTGACTTTGAGGTGTGCTGGCAGCTTTATTGACATCTTGAATTCCTTTTTAATGTAAGTAGCAGGAATGGTCAATGAGACGCTATGTTATCTTAATTGTATGCAAATGTATGCAACTTGGAATTGCACTAATCAAAATACAGTAGCTGACGGTTTTGATTGGCCCAAGATCCTTAAAATTTACCATACAATGTGCATCAACTTTAAATGAATGATCATCTCATCAACCAGCTCCATAAAATAAACATGACATTTGCATCAACTTCAAATTATTAGCATCTCATTGTCCATCTCTAGTAAGTATTAAACCAAGGTGATGTGTAGATGTTTTATTGACTCTGTACATCCACTTACTTCTCTCGCTCTCCCTATGCCTGTTCTCTTACAAATGTTCAATTCTCTTCAGCAGCCTTCACATTTCTCTCTGCGTTTTCTAGCCACATATTTCCTTTTTTTTTATTTGCAATTCTGCGTTTTTTAAGGTTCCAAATCTTCTTATTTTTGTTTGCGTTTTTATGTGAATTTTTACATTGTGATTTTTCTGTGGGTACCAATGAAGTTGCTTTTCATGAAATTGTATGTAATTAACTTCACATTCAATACATGTGAAAATTTGCAATTCCCATTGACTTTTCCAGTGCAAAAAAAGCATACATATCAGCAGTTTTTTCATGCAGAAAATTGCATCTGAAAATTCAGACAACGCAAGTCAAATGCGGAGCCATTGACTTGCAATAGATGTCTGGTGAGCGCGAATTCGCAAAAAGCACAAATTGCACACAAATTCTGTTATGTGTGAAAGGGGCCTAATTGAGAAAATTGTCAATGTGGTCTAATAAGAGAATTGTATGAATCAATGTACAGGAAAAACATATCATATGGAAAAAAACAAAGATAGAATGTATGATGGTAAATATCTCCACACCTGTAAATTTACAAAAAAAAGTACCACAAAAACATGTTTTTACAAAAGCACTTAAAGAGACACTGAAGCGAAAAAAACTACGGGTAGAACTTACCGGTAGCGGTATTTCTACGAGTCCTCCAGGACGGCTCCCAACATGAGAGATAGCCAGTTCCTCCCCCTAGGAAACACGCCCAGTACAAGTTTTACATAAGCCCCTCTCAACCCAGAATCCCTCAGTATTAGCAGAGTAGACCAGATCCAGGGATTGAGTTTAAGTTATATTCCATCCTCCACTTAGGCAGACATTATATCTTACCCAAATAGGGAGGGAACTAAGGTAGCCGTCCTGGAGGACTCGTAGAAATACCGCTACCGGTAAGTTCTACCCGTAGTTCTCTCCTCGTCCTCCAGGACGGCTCCCAACATGAGAGACCACCGAGGACCCCAATTTACCTTAGGGAGGGATAATGTTCTGCAACACCTTCCTTCCAAACTACATGTCTTGGCTAGAGAGGAGATCCACTCTGTAGTGCTTGACAAACGTATGGTGGTTCTTCCAGATGGCCGCTTTGCAGATCTGCTCAAGTGATGCGCCAGACCTTTCAGCCCAAGAAGTTGAAAGTGACCTAACTGAATGAGCCTTAATATTTTGTGGGGGTGATTGTCCCTGACTGGAGTAAGCAGACACAATAACTTCCCTAAGCCACCTAGCGATAGTATCCTTGGATACCTTTAAACCCTTCTTTACCCCTGAAAAGGACACGAAAAGATGATTCGATCTCCTAAAGGGAGAGGTAGCTTCGAGATAGGCTAAAACTGTCCTTTTGACATCAAGTCTATGCCATTCTTCTTCCTTGCTATTTGAAGGGGGAATCACAAAAAGACGGGATAATAATCTCTTGGGATCTGTGAAAAGTAGAACTAGCCTTAGGGAGATAGGTTGGGTCTGTCCTGAAAACTATTCTATCAGGGAAAATTTGCATAAATGGGTCCTTTATGGAAAGTGCCTGTAAGTCACCAATCCTACGTGCTGAAGTGACTGAGACTAGAAATGCAGTTTTAAACGTCAGAGCCCTGAGGGTAGCCTTATCCAAAGGCTCAAAAGGATCCTTAATTAGAGACTTCAAAACCAAATTTAGATCCCATGGGGGAACCAGTTTTGTCGGCAAGGGTCTAGACCTAGCGACTGCTTTCAAAAAATCAATAATGGCCTGTTCTTTGGCCAACCTAATATTCAAAAATAAAGAAAGGGCTGTCACTTGTACCCGCAGCGTACTAGGAGCTAAGCCCAGATCTACTCCGTCCTGTAGAAAATCAAGAATAACAGGGATATCATTACTTATGATCCCCTTTTTTAATTTCCATGAACAATAAACTTTTCAAAATTTACAGTAAATTTTTCTTGTGGTGAGTTTTCTGCACTTCACCATAGTCAGAATTACTCGATCTGAAAATCCTCTATCTTTTAAGGATCTCCATTCAAGAACCAAGCTGCCAGGGAAAATTTCCCCGGGCTTGGGTGAAACTCTCCTTTCTGTATCAGTAAATCCCTCCTCCAAGGAAGGAACCATGGGCCCTTGGTTGCCAAGTGACAAAGATCTGGGAACCATATCTGTCGAGGCCAAAACGGAGCTACAAAGATCACCCGGGCTGCCTCTGTCCTCACTTTCGATAGGGTACGAGTGATTAGAGGAAAAGGAGGGAACGCATATAACAGTTCCCCCGGCCATGGTACCGCCAGAGCATCCAGTCTTTCCAGAGGGGCAGATGGATCGAGAGAAAATAACAGCTTTGTTTTTGCATTGAGGGGGGACGCAAACAGGTCTACCCTGGGGGACCCCCACATGTTTGAGATTTCCTGATAGACCTCTTCGTTTAAGGACCATTCCGCTTCCACTAGCCGGGGCCGACTTAGCTGGTCGGCCAAAAAATTTTGCGAACCTTTTATATGAATGGAGGCTATTGATAGCAGGTTTCTTTCTGCCCACTCCATGATTTCTAGCGCCAGAGTTCTCAGCGCTTTGTTCCTTGTACCCCCTTGTTTTTGAACATAAGAGACTGTGACTATGTTGTCTGATAGAATCACAACATGAGTTTGCCTCAGTAGAGGTAAAAAATGATCTAGTGCCAGTTTTATCGCCATGAGTTCCTTGTAATTCGAAGATGTCGCACACATTTGTTGACTCCACACCCCCTGTGTGTGTGAGTGGGCACAATGCGCCCCCCAGCCGCTGTGACTGGCATCTGTGTATATCCGCATCACAGGGGAGGGGTGCCAATATTTGCCCTGATTGAGACTGGATGAGTGTTCCCACCACTCGAGTGAGCCCTTTACTTCCTGGGTTAATAGGAAGTTGTTGTCTAGGGGAGTCCTGCCGTGGTTGAAAAAATTCAGCACCCATTCTTGTAGGACTCTGGTGTGACTCTGTGCCCACACTACCGCAGGAATGACAAGTCATCAACCCTAGAAGCGACATAGCTTCTCTGAGGGACACCCTCTTCTTTGCTCTGAAAGAACGTACCCTCTGTATTATGACCTCCTGTTTTTCCTCTGGAAGGAAAGTCATTTCTCGTGATGCATCTATCCAGAGCCCTAGATACATCACCCTTTGGGACGGGACTAACATCGATTTTTCCAAATTGAGGAGCCAACCCAGTTTTGACAATACCTGCATGCTTAGATTCAGGTCTGCTGTTAGTTTTTCTTTCGACTCTGCTAGAATAAGCAGGTCGTCTAGGTAAGGAACAATTTTGATCTGGCACAGATGTAGATGCGTAGTGACCTCTGTCATGATTTTGGTAAATATTCGCGGGGCTGTGGAGATACCAAAAGGCAGTGCCTGGTACTGGAAATGACATATAGTGTCTCCCAGAATCACCGCAAACCTTAGAAACCTTTGGTATGAGGGGTGTATGGGCACGTGGAGATAAGCATCTCTTAAATCGAGGGTTACCATGAAGGCCTCTCTCGGAATCAGGGACTGCACCGAGGACACCGTTTCCATCCTGAATTTTACTACTTGAATATATGGATTTAGCGACTTTAAATTGAGAATCATCCGGTATTTCCCCGAGGGTTTTTTTTATCATGAAGACTCTTGAATAGAATCCTTGGCCCCACTGTTCCTTTGGGACTCTGGAGATTACTTCCTGGTTGAGTAGTGACAGCACTGATGCTTTGAGTGTCGATGATTTCTCTATTTCTTTTGGGCAGCCTGTTAGGACAAAATTTGTTGGGGGGCTCAATGTAAATTTGATTTTGTACCCCGACGCAATCAGATCTAGGATGAACTGATTTTGGGTAACCTGACTCCACTGGTCTATAAATTGAAGGAGTCTCCCCCCTACAGGCACCATGTCACTTGTCCTGTTTGGACCCTCCAGCGGGGCCCTTGTTGAATATAAAGGAGGACTTTCCACTTGTAGAGGGGTAGGTCCACTTTCTCTTCTGTGGCTGCAATCGTTGGTCTTTTTGAAAGAAGGGTTTCCTACCTCGAAAGGACCTCTTTGGCTGTAATCTCTTCCTTTTATCAGGGAATTTCTTCCCCTTGCCTGAGGATCTTTCTAGAATTTCCTCCAGGTCCTTGCCAAACAGGAGGTCTCCCTCAAATTTCATGGCACATAATTTTTGCTTGGAGCTAAGATCCCCTTCCCAGGTGTTGAGCCATATCGCCCTTCTAGTAGTATTAATTAGGGCAGAAATCCTAGCGGTTGCTCTAAGGAATTCTGTTGCGGCATCCGCTAGGAAAGCAACCGCTCGGGAAATGACGGGAAATGATTCAAGTATTTCTGCGTGAGGGGTCCCTGCAATAAGATGATCCCTTAAACCTGCCAACCAACTGTTTAAGTTTCTGGCAATACAGACTGAGGCAATGGCTGGCTTGAAAGCGAACGCAATGGCCTCCCAGGCTCTTTTAAGCATCGTTTCAGCCTTCCTGTCCATCGGGTCTTTTAACGACCCTGTATCTTCAAAAGACAAATCTGTGTCCTTAGAATATTGCGAAAGTGCGGCGTCCAATCTAGGACACTTGGCCCAATGGGATATGTCCTCTTCCTTAAAAGGGAATCTACGTTTAAAGGATTTGGGAATATATATTCTCTTTTCTGGATCATTCCACTGATCCGTAATGACTTTAATAATTGCAGGGTGAACAGGGAAGGATCTACCCTCTATAGATTGTAACCCCTGATAGTTTCCATCTCTAGCCGAGGAACCCGGGGTTTGCTCAGAAATTTCCTCAGCCTCATACACCGCCCTCAGAAGCTCTGACGTTTCCTCTGCACTAAATAAATACTTTGCTGATTTAGCCTTGGAAACGGACTCAGAATCCAGCTTATCCTCAGTCTCCTCAACAGAATCATCTGCGGAGGTAGTTACAGCATAACCCTGGACCTCACCCTGTCCTGTCATGGAGGTACCAGCCTGCTGGGTATCCTGGGGGGCCCCCTGGCCTTGATCTACCAGGCTCGGCTGAGGAGAAACAACTGGAAAAACACTGGATGACATGACAGTGCGGAAAGCCTGGAAAGTTGAGGAAAACTCTTTCCTCATTGACTCCATAAAGTTTAACATTACTTCAGATGGGTCAGCTTTCTCTTTTGTAATACATTTCTGACAAGTAGACTTAGTGGATGAGGCTGAAAGTTTAGCATCACATTTTGAGCATCTCTTAGATTTTTCTCTGTGTTTGACAGCCGGCGTCTACAATAAAGCACAAACAAAAAACCCCACGCAATATTTGAAGTTTGTTGTTTCAGAAATAACATGCAAGACAACTTATTCATGGGGCTCCATGTTTGTTCAGTGACCCACAGCATAACCTGCTCACTGAAAAACAGCAATGCCCCCAGCCACAGCAACGCTGTGGAGATAGAACTGCCTGAATTCCGCATACCTGGCTGGCTGGATCAGGGGAGTTCTTGCGGCCATCAGCGGAGGAACCTGCAGCCTGCTCCATGTCCTCCCTGTTAGTCCGAGTGGCTGGACTGCACTGGCGTGTAACACGCCGCCGCGGCCACGCTTAAACAGCGTTGTGCCCTGTGACCCGGAAGTATACGCGTACTTCCGGTTACGCCGTACGATACCTCTACCACCGCCCCTTCCAGCGTCAGCCGACACTATGCTCCCGGCCGGCGTCTTCCGCAATGGAGGAATCCGCAAGCGAGCACGGAGATCAGGAGAGTCACTGTCCATTCCCTCCAGCCCGACACTAGCTCACCCGCAGGCATCCAGGGAGCGAAGGGGAGAGGCACTTCCAAACAGACAAACCTGCCCAGGTAATACAGGCCTAATACCTGCACTGGATGTTTCCTGGGTGGGAAACACAGCAATACTGAGGGATTCTGGGTTGAGAGGGGCTTATGTAAAACTTGTACTGGGCGTGTTTCCTAGGGGGAGGAACTGGCTATCTCTCATGTTGGGAGCCGTCCTGGAGGATGAGGAGAGAAAATTATGATATAATGATTTGTATGTTTAGTACAGCTAAGAAATAAAACATTAGGAGCAGAAACATACGTCTAATATTGTTTCCAGTACAGGAAGAATTAAGAAACTCCAGTTGTTATCTATGCAAAAAAAAAAAGCCATTGAGCTCCACAACTTTCAAAGTTGCAGAGAGCTCTGTCTTCTGAAGCTTGTTATCTCAACTGTCAGTCACTGTATCTTATTTTTCTCCACAGAGGACAGGTCAATAGTTCACTGGGCTGCTCTGTAAAATCATTTAGAATGCTGAGTAGTGTGTAAACTGCAAATATTAGAGAATGATGCAATGTTATAAAAAACACTATATAACTGAAAATAAAAATATGAGAATATGTTGTTCTAGTAATTATCCATACTACACAACCAATTCATTATATCATAATTTTTTTTTTGCTTCAGTGTCTCTTTAATGATGGGGATCATCGCATCTTGGCCGTCATATAGACCACAAAGTAAATTTGAGGCTGTAAGGCACCAGGTGCTTAGTTGTGGTGCAGATAGCAGTAGGGACAATGATTTAAAGCTGTAATCAATAACTTAGTGTTAATAATTAACCTAAGTTAGTGTAAAAAAAAGCTGTTTATTGTAACGCCTTCTAAATTGGCTGCAGGAGCAGACTGTTCTTTCGGGCCATATTGTTGATGGTATATTTGTCAAGATTAATGTCCTGCACTTTATATCATCCTTCTCCTATGGTTCCCAGTAAATGTAATTTAAAAAAAACAAAACTGCTTTCTATTGGCTGTTATTGCAAATATATTAGTATTGTATAAACCGAAATCTAAAATTTGAATTTCAAGAAGACATATCTGTCCTTCTTGTCTTTCATGAGGTTGATGAATCTTATTGTTAATTACCGTAGATAATAGGTCAAAGGATATGTTATTTTAAGTATTTTATAAGGAATTTGGAATACAAAAAAATTAAAAAAGGAAATATTAAGATAATCTTTTTACTTAGACTATTAAAAAACCAGTATTACAAAAAGCCCTTCTAATGCTAGGTACACACCATACGTTTTTGCGGCAGATAGATGGTTCGATAGATAATTTCCGTCATGTCCGATATTATTTGCAGTTATTTTTCTGGTCGATTTCTCATAGATGTGAATGGAAATACTGTAGATAAGAAAAGATAAGAGAATTGAGCGGGAAATCACCTGGAAAATCAAATAAAAAATCGATCGGACGGACGGAAAATCGACTGGAAAAATGCATCTTGTGTACCTAGCATTAGGGTTTGTACCAGTAAGAACCCAAGGTAGATCTTAAATAATGCAAAGTAAAGATAAAGTAAAGGGTAAATAAGATGAAAAAGGCTGCCAAATGTGCTGGAAACACACAGTGGAAAGCTCCCACTATCCCCAATGTTTGTGCTGTGTGTAACTACAATGCAGAATACCGTAACTACATTTAGGGTCATGCGAGAGAATAACAGAAAGTGAAGCAGTGTCCTTCTATGAGGCTCTGCAATACCTAAAGCTAACTCTTATTTCACAGTTTCTTTTTAATGGTATATTATGTTCATTAATTTAAATAATTATGCCTAAAAAAAACTGATTGGTAAAAAGAAGCTGTCATTTTTGTAAAATAAAAAAAAAGTCATATACCTGCTGCAACATTTCACAGATCCTCACAGATCTCCTCAGCAACATCACACAGGATGATAACTGTCATTTTTTTTTTTACAATATATTTCATGCATGACTAGTTGAAAATTATGTTGTAAGCAGAACAAAAGACCTGAGCCTCAACAGCTTGACGGCTCAACAGCTGAGTGGCTGGAAAGTGTAATGGTTCCTGTTTAGTAAGACAGCACCTATTCAGAAAGGAGTCCTTGGCAAGACTCTCTTACACTTCTACCGCCTATAGAGCACACCCTAGTGGCTGCAGCTCAAGTGCTTGGAGTCCGCCAGGAGAACAGCACAATATAATTATTATTTGTGTTGTCTTGAACTCAGCTTTTACAAATGTCAGAAGTTGAAAAGGAGGATTGGGAATTGTGTGCTTTGCTGTCAGTGCAGTGAGATTTAACAGTGGAATAGATGGTTTATTAGGAACCTCCAGCAGGGATATCTAACAGTGAGGGACCTGGAAGATGACCAAGCGTGTCACTCAATCAAGCTTCTGTCCATAACTAACAAATCAGCATTGCAAATAGGGACTGTGTAATTATGCTATTTAAAAGAAAAAATATATCACATTTTATATGATCTTATCACTAAATATTGCAAATATTTATTACACTGTATATTGTAAGATAAGATAATTTATTTTCAAAATGATAGGTCTCTGGCAAATTCACTGCTCATAAATATATTGTGTTCGTAATGTTGATGTTTATTTCTGTGGTTGATTTTTTTTTTTTTAGTTCATACCATTTTTATTCTAGTTCACCAGTGGTTGACAGCCCAGCAACAACTTGACCAAGGACTGCTGTTGTGGTAAAAGCCATTCAGAACAGTCTTTCACTTGGCATTTTGTACAGTAGATAGTCAATGAGATACAAATTATTGCATCTGGCATGTACCTTTCATGGAAATTGTTTACAGTTTGGAATCGAGCCAATCACTTTTAACTGGAAATAAATCTGATTGGCCCAATTTTAAGCTGCAAGCAATTTGCATGTATTGTGCATGCATGCTGGAATTATTTGCATTTCATTGACTATCTCAAATAGACAGCATACTGCAGCACAGAGCGAAAGCGCAGAACATGCTGATCGGCAGAGACCAATGAATGCTGGAATATTATTGTTATTAAAAGAGAACAATACCCATTTATAATCAGTGTTTATAGGACTAAATTTTCCACAGCACGCAATTATAATTACAGACAAAATAGCAAGGTGATGTAGATTGTATTACAGAATAAGGCTTTGTGCACCACGCTGGTTCTCCAAGGCAGCCTGTCAGGGCCACCTCTGTCACGTGGTACAGGTGACCATGGTGACAATTAAAAAATACACCGGAGGAGGCGAGGAATTGCGTCGGCATGACAGAAAAGCCTAGAATGCGAATCTCGGCCCCAGGGGTACCCATACACTTGGGGGGAGACCAGGTGGGGGTCTGTCGGCCATCGGGAAATCAAACGCTGTTACTGCCACGCAACCGGTGAAGCCCTTGTGACCAAGATATGTCAGCATGCTCAATCAATCCATTTGACCAGTTTCTGATGGAAATCGATCAAAACGATTGATCGGGTGATCATATTGTGGCATCAATTTCTGACAGATCAGATCATTACGATCAAATCAGCCAAATATTGATGCTGAAAGTCGAGTAATGTATGGGCATCCTTAGTTCACCCAATGGGATAGAATGCCCAAGATGGTTGATGCATAATGATTTAGGTGGTGTGCCTCTTGAATGTATAAGATAGATTATACACCTAACAGAGATTGTTGGGCACTTATTGAAGGTATGGATGAAGTAACACTGAATATATAATGACAAAATCAGATGTTAAATTTATATTTAGTAAGAAAATGTCTTTGTTATCTTTTCTTGTTAAAAATAAATAAAAATTAATCTAAAAAAAAATGTCTGAGTTCAAAGTCCGGCATCATCTATCATTGCAGGAGGTGTAAGAGAGGTATAACACCCTTATATAGGATAATCTCTGTTTCTTTCATAGCAATGAGTATTGATGTCCATAAGCTTGTTGGTTGTTACAGTACAGTGAATTTGTCAACAGGGTAGGGAATGGCCACTTTGGTAAAGCTTGGCAGTTTAGGGCCTATTTCCAGTAGGCATGATTGGCGGCCGCTTAACACGACTGGGTATGCAGAATCGCAGCCTATTGAAATCAATTGTCTGCATTGGAATTACGTGGTGGGGGAAAAATGCTGCATGCTGCAGTTTTCCACAGCACTAACCCTGATCCTCACAGTCGTGTATGGCAAAGCGGTAGGGTTGCGAATTTGGATCAACAGGAATAAGAAAATTTTGATGGTTGCCAACTATGAAAACAGGAGGACACAGGAAGGAGTGTGTTCCAGCCAGACATGTGAGTGCACTCCAGTGCCACTATACTCTGCAAGAGCTGCGGGGATTATTAGCTTGGGAGAAGCAAGAGACAGCTTGGAGGGGGAAGACCTGGCTTCAGCAGCACCCACTGTAATGTATAATTCGGTCCATAAGATGCACTTTCTCCCGCAGTTTGATGTGAGGCTCCATTCATATGTCAGAATACACAAGTAGTATGTCATTGCGACCTTCCAAAATCAAAATGGCAGCCAGCCACTTCCTAAAGAAGCACTGACATCTAGTTAACTCACCCAATATACCCATTAAAACTGGATGTAGAGTTGGGCCGAACCTCCGATTTTAGGTTCGCGAACCGGGTTCGCGAACTTTCGCGTAACGTTCGGTTTGCGTTAAAGTTCGCGAACCGCAATAGACTTCAATGGGGATGCGAACTTTGAAAAAAAAAATTATGCTGGCCACAAAAGTGATGGAAAAGATGTTTCAAGGGGTCTAACACCTGGAGGGGGGCATGCGGAGTGGGATACACGCCAAAAGTCCCCGGGAAAAATCTGGATTTGACGCAAAGCAGCGTTTTAAGGGCAGAAATCACATTGAATGCTAAATGACAGGCCTAAAGTGCTTTAAAACATCTTGCTTGTGTATACATCAATCAGATAGTGTAATTAAGGTACTGCTTCACACTGACACACCAAACTGTTCACTGAACAGAACAGGTATGCAGTGGCGGGTTCACTGAACACAACAGGTATGCAGTGGTGGGTTCACAGAACAGGTATGCAGTGGTGGGTTCACAGAACAGGTATGCAGTGGCAGGTTCACTGAACAGGTATGCAGTGGTGGGTTCACTGAACAGGTATGCAGTGGTGGGTTCACTGAACAGGTATGCAGTGGTGGGTTCACAGTACAGGTATGCAGTGGTGGGTTCACAGAACAGGTTATCAGTGTTGGGTTCACTGAACAGGTATGCAGTGGTGGGTTCACAGTACAGGTATGCAGTGGTGGGTTCACTGAACAGGTATGCAGTGGTGGGTTCACAGAACAGGTATGCAGTGGCAGGTTCACTGAACAGGTATGCAGTGGTGGGTTCACTGAACAGGTATGCAGTGGTGGGTTCACTGAACAGGTATGCAGTGGTGGGTTCACTGAACAGGTATGCAGTGGTGGGTTCACAGTACAGGTATGCAGTGGTGGGTTCACAGAACAGGTATGCAGTGTTGGGTTCACTGAACAGGTATGCAGTGGTGGGTTCACAGAACAGGTATGCAGCCAGGAACAAGCTAAGCCTAACTAATCTTTCCCTATGAGAGACAGTCTGCAGCAGCTCGCCCTACTCTCACTAATGCAGGCACACGAGTGACCGTAATGGCCGCCGCTGCCTGCCTTATATAAGGGGGGTGGGGCTCCAGGGGCTAGTGTAGCCTAATTGGCTACACTGGGCCTGCTGACTGTGATCATGTGCATTATGGGGCGAACCGAACTTCCGCAAAGGTTCGCCTGCGGGACGCGAACGCGAACCACGGAAGTTCGTATGGAACCGTTCGCAGGCGAACCGTTCGGCCCAACTCTAACTGGATGTCAGGCCAAAGTGAGGGTGACAACATGCACAATGCAATCCCAAGGATCCACATGGGTGTTCAAATGACCAGAAAAATAGGTGTTACCTATTCAGGTCCTGCTGTCTCGGTTTAATGTCTCATGCCCAAAGCAGCACTGGAGAGGGTTCTCAGACTAACAGGACCATTTATCTGAGGTCTGGATATCCAGGCAGGGAAGGCACAGAACTTGTCTGGTTTCCACAAAAGGTTGAAGTAAGGGGGTAAAAGAAGAATAGTATGCTTCCATGGAGATTTCATGAGAAAAATAATTTAAAGGTACTTCGTGGAAAAATAATTAAAAACAATGTAGGGGAGAAGTGGAGCAAAAGTTAAGCAGTTTCTCAGAACCCTAAAGCTCAACACACACCATACAATCTTGGTTGTCCAGACTTACCAAATCTATGTGGTATAAAGGGCCAACAGATTGAAAATACCTTGAATGATTGATTGGATAAGCTCTTATACTACATGAAAGTGGTAAGATTGAACAACCAAGATTGTATGGTGTGTGCTGAGCCATAGCCTGAATTCTTTCTCTGAGCAAAATATCCAACTTTTCTTGCTCCATCCATATAATAAAACCCAAATGTCCCTGCGTCCGTCCCTGTGTCAGTGCTTTTTTGCACTGTGCATGTGCAGAGACAGACGCAGAGACACTGCAGAGAGCCGGAGGAGGATGGGGCCAGAAGGGGCCGGCGTGCGTGTGCGCACGTCAGGCAGGCGCGATGGGTGTGCAGCGGGTGTGCGCATGCACATGGCGGTGTTAGTGACAGACCTAGCCCGTTTTTAAACTAGTCACTAGTTTCTAATAAATCTGCTCAGCTGCTTTAACCTGTTCCAGGAAATATAGATTCTACGTCCTAATTAGTGCTGCTGTATGTTTCAGGACATAGACTATGTCCTGTATTAAAAACAGCCACCTGCCGCCGTGTGTGCACATGATCGTGCACGCTATTGCGGGTGCATGTGACCGTGCATGTGCAGTCTTGTGAATGATTGTTTCTAGCTAATAGCAACAATCATCCAATAATGTTAGGGGGAAAAAAGTAGTAAAAAGTTGAATTTTTTGTTTTCCTTTTTTAAATGACATGGTCCCAATAAAAGTTTTTTTAAATCCCCATTTAATTTTTAAAGAGAACCCGAGGTGGGTTTGAAGAATATTATCTGCATACAGAGGCTGGATCTGCCTATACAGCCCAGCCTCTGTTGCTATCCCAAACCCCCCTAAGGTCTCCCTGCACTCTGCACTCCCTCATAAATCACAGCCACGCTGCTGACAAACAGCTTGTCAGAGCTGGCTGTGTTTATCTCTATAGTGTCAGTCTGCTGCTCTCCCCGCCTCCTGCAGAACTCCAGTCCCCGCCTGCATTCCTTCCCTCCCTGCTGATTGGTGGGAAGGGACGGGGGCAGGGACCGGAGCTATGCAGGAGGTGGGGGAGGAGCTGAGACTGACACTACAGATGTAAACACAGCCTCACAGCACGGCTGTGATTTATGAGGGATTGCAGAGTGCAGGGGGACCTTAGTGGGGTTTGGGATAGCAACAGAGGCTGGGCTGTATAGGCAGATCCAGCCTCTGTATGCAGATAACATTCTTTAAACACACCTCGGGTTCTCTTTAACCCCAGCCTAGCTTATTAACCCCTGCAATACCTATACCTGTTTATAAGCTTTTAATGACTACCGCCTGTAGCGATCAGATGCGATCACTAGGGCGAAAGTTTTGGGCCACAATGCTCTACAGATGTAATGCTCTGCCGTTGCCTAGCGGTGCATCTGTACAGCTCTATGGCACCTGAACAGTCACCTTAGTGAACGTATTCAATCGCCACAGACGCGCAGGCTGGGGAGAACGGTCCGCCACATGCTCAACCAGAAGTAAAATAGGGCATATGGGGTATTGTTTTCATCAGGGAGGGCCAAAAATGTCATTTTTATGTGTTTAATAAATGGGAATTTTTAGTATTTACGACTAATTTTTCCCCATAAAATGACTATAAAATTAAATAGATTTAGAAGAAAAATGTTACCTAAATAAAGCTGAGATTGTAAAGAAAAAAACAGGACATATATTACTAAGATCGTATAAGTAACACAGCTAATCAGGGGTGAGCCTGGGGTGCCTGGCACCTGTGTGCAAGATTTTCTCTGGCGCCTATGGGAGTGGTTAAATTAACCGCGCCCAACCACATAACCACACCCATGTTCTGCCTAATCACACCCACACCTTCCACCTCTTTATGCATGCATGTGATACCCCATTCCTACCCCTCTTCCATGGGCTTGCTCCTGGCTGGCTTTGGCTTCCTGTGAGTCTGCTAGTCTCTGGACTGACTCAGGCTGAGAGGCTCTGCGAGTGCGACACAGTCACACACTGTGTATTTATGGCTGCCTGCGCCGTGCGGCCACCCTACTCTCGCTCGCTGACGTCGGCTCCTCCCCCCTGCCAAGCCCAAGGTGGGCTGCCTGTATCTTTCCCGTTGCGCCACACAGCCTGCCAGTGTTGCCAACCTTTCACGTTATTTTTTACTGACAAATACCTAAAAATTTACTGACAAAAGATTATTTTTACTGACAAAATTTCCCCACTAAATGCACATAAGAGACAGCTTTTCCCCATGTAAATGCACATAACAAGAGACCGCTTTTCACCAGTAAATGCACATAACAAGAGAACGCTTTTCACCAGTAAATGCACATAACAAGAGCCTGCTTTTCACCAGTAAATGCACATAACAAGAGCCTGCTTTTCACCAGTAAATGCACATAACAAGAGATGGCTTTTCACCAGTAAATGCACATAACAAGAGACGGCTTTTCACCAGTAAATGCACATAACACGAGACTGCTTTTCACCAGCAAATGCACATAACAAGACAGCTTTTCACCAGCAAATGCACATAACAAGACAGCTTTTCACCAGCAAATGCACATAATGACAAACAGCCAGTGTCCCTGGAATATATAGCCAGGGATATATGTCCCCAGTATATGTAGGTAGGGGTATATGTCCCAGTATATGTAGGCAGGGGGTATATGTGCCCAGGATATGTAGCCAGGGGGTATATGTGCCCAGGATATGTAGCCAGGGGGTATATGTGCCCAGGATATGTAGCCAGGGGGTATATGTGCCCAGGATATGTAGCCAGGGGGTATATGTGCCCAGGATATGTAGCCAGGGGGTATATGTGCCCAGGATATGTAGCCATGGGGTAATATGTGCTCAGTATATGTAGCCAGGGGGTATATGTGCCCAGGATATGTAGCCAGCGGGTATATGTGCCCAGGATATGTAGCCAGGGGGTATATGTGCCCAGGATATGTAGCCAGGGGGTATATGTGCCCAGGATATGTAGCCAGGGGGTATATGTGCCCAGGATATGTAGCCAGGGGGTATATGTGCCCAGGATATGTAGCCATGGGGTAATATGTGCTCAGTATATGTAGCCAGGGGGTATATGTGCCCAGGATATGTAGCCAGGGGGTATATGTGCCCAGGATATGTAGCCAGGGGGTAATATGTGCCCAGTATATGTAGCCAGGGGGTATATGTGCCCAGGATATGTAGCCAGGGGGTATATGTGCCCAGGATATGTAGCCAGGGGGTATATGTGCCCAGGATATGTAGCCAGGGGGTATATGTGCCCAGGATATGTGGCCAGGGGGTATATGTGCCCAGGATATGAGGCCAGGGGGTATATGTGCCCAGGATATGTAGCCAGGGGGTATATGTGCCCAGGATATGTAGCCAGGGGGTAATATGTGCCCAGGATATGTAGCCAGGGGGTAATATGTGCCCAGGATATGTAGCCAGGGGGTAATATGTGCCCAGGATATGTAGCCAGGGGGTAATATGTGCCCAGTAAATATAGCCAGGGGGTATATGTGCCCAGGATATGTAGCCAGGGGGTAATATGTGCCCAGGATATGTAGCCAGGGGGTAATATGTGCCCAGTATATATAGCCAGGGGGTATATGTGCCCAGGATATGTAGCCAGGGGGTAATATGTGCCCAGTATATATAGCCAGGGGGTATAGGGTCCCCGTTTAGGTAGTGAGTGACAGGAGCGCACCCAACCCTCCCCTCCCGCCGCCGCTGCGGCCGCTGCCGCTCCCCCCTCACCTTGCAGCAGTTTCAGACCTCAATCAGCGGGCGACCCGACCAGTAAGAAGGCGCCGGACGCACCCGCTCTATATGCGGAAGTGATGTCACTTCCGCATATCAGTGCGGCGTGCTAGGTCCCGTCCTAGCGCCCGCCCGCCTGATCGAGGTTTGACGCGGTGGCGCCGGCGGCTAGAGGGAGGGAGCGGCGGCCACAGGGGGAGAGCGGCGGCCGGGCGGCGCCTCTCAGAGGCAGGCACCTGGGTGCCTTGCACCCGCAGCACCCGCACAGGCTCGGCCCTGCAGCTAATGTGTCAAAAATGTCAGGAACCTTAAGGGGTAAAAACCATGGAACACCAACCAGTTAAAAGGACACCGGAACTGAGAAGTATATGGAGGCTGCCATATTTATTTCCTTTAACCAATACTAGTTGTCCTGCATCCTGCTGATCTCTTTGGCTGCAGTAGTATCTGGATCACACACCTGAAACAAGCATGCGGCTAATCCAGTCAGACTTCAGTCAAAAACATTTGATCTCCATGCTTGCTCAGGGTCTATGGCTAAAAGTATTAGAGACAAAGGGCAGCCAGGCAATAAACCCTTGTTTAAAAGGAAATAAACATGTCAGCCTCCTTATCGCTCTCTGTTCAGGTGCCCTTTAAAAACACACCAGCAGCATGAGGACAATTCACCATGACAGCCGCCCTTCTTGAAAACATATTAAGACACACAGAAAACTGGAAATGCAGTTACCATATAAATTTGAAGTATTTGTGTTTATTTCAACTTCAAGCAGTTAACAATTACTTTAATCTCCGAAGTTGTGTTTTATGTTGGCAATATAAAACATATGCAGCTCTATGAGCTCATAAGCAAACTGTGAACTGTGTGTTGACCATATTATCATTATAGCGGCACAGACTCTCACTGCAGTCTATTATGCTCAATGGCATTCATTACAGCTTTGAAGAAATAAACACGAGTGCTGGTTGAGCATTACTGTTTAAAGTGGAAGAAAAAAAATACACACAGCTATCTATCTCTCAGTGTATATTTACATTTTTTTTTGTTTCAGGCCTCATGTTTTCCTTTCCACAAGTCATCAGGTCATTCCTCCCTTAGCCGTCAGCGTGCTTTCACATCCCGAAGACCCGTGCCAGTGTTTTCTGCTGGTTTGTGATCTGAGCCCATAAGGGCTTGCAGTTTAAGTGGGCTAGAATAACAAGGGCCGTCCTTAATGCCCTGCCAAGTGGAAATTCAAACGCCTTGGCCTTTTTTATTTTTTTTTATACCTGTTACTGTATGCTTTCATTTAGAAGCACTCGGTTCAGCAGTTCACCCTGTTCAGTCACTGAGAACAGCCATTCATGCAGGCGCTGGGTAAACACCCATGAAGCATGAGGTGAATTCGATACAGAACATAGCCTGTTAGCCATGAAAATGGTAACAAAAAAGCTGCAAAGCAACATAAACACACATGTACTGTGCCCAAGTTTCAACAGTGTTCAAGCACTCAAATGTTGTACTGCTAGGAATATGATACGCTCGCCAAGCAGCAGCTTTTAATCCATGCATACATAAACTTAAAAAGCGGCTCCAACATTTCAGTTACTGGAATGCATAGTGGGCATCATGGGCGTCCGCAGAAAATTTTCCAGGGGGGGCAAAAAGGGGGGAGGAAAAAGCGGGCCGCGCCGAAAATTTGGAGTTGTGTGCGCGCCAAAAAATAGGGGTACGTATGCGCGCGGCGCCAAAAAATGGGTGTGGTCATGAATCAGAATGTGGGTGTGGTCGCGGGTGGAGACAAGTTTACATGAACTAAGCAATGGTGGGACATTAGATTAGGACAATGGTGGCGAACCTTTTGGAGGTCGAGTGTCCAAACTGCAAAGTCACTTTACTATCACAAAGTGCCAACAGCAATTTAAACTAAATACAAACGTTTTAACACATACATGAACATTATGGAAAATCCAAGTTGAAAATAAACTGTGAAGATAAACAATTTCATCCATCCTACTCCTGAAAAATGTATTCATTTTTTTAGAACCTCCCAGTTTCATTTTCTGTTTTAAAAAGCAGAAAAAGTAGGTTTAATGCTATTGTCTCATATGATGATGATTCAGCTTTTTCCATAGTCTCGCAGCAATCATGTGACCCCCAACAAGACAAATTCAGCAATCATGAGCCCCCCCCCCCCCCATCAAGACAAATTCAGCAATCATAAGGCCCCCAACATGACCAACTCAGCAATCATGAGGCCCCCAACAAGACAAATTCAGCAATCATGAGGCCCCCCCAACAAGACAAATTGAGCAATCATGAGGCCCCCAACAAGACAAATTCAGCAATCTTGAGGCCCCCAACAAGACAAAGTCAGTAACCATGAGGCCCCCAACAAGACAAATTCAGCAGTCATGAGGCACATAAATAGACAGCATTTCACATAAATAGGCAGAATGCCCCCTTAATATGGTAGACCCCTCTCACCTGGCAGCAGTTCCCCAAAATACACTCAATCTGACAGCAGTGGTTCCCCAAAAATAGGTAGCCCCAGGTCTATAGGTGTCCCCAGAATAGGTGGCCAGCGGTATAGATGTCCCCAGAACTGGTAGCCAGGGGTAGAGATGTCCCCAGAACAGGTAGCCAGGGGTATATGTGCCCAGTATATGTAGGCAGGGGTATATGTGCCCAGTATATGTAGCCAGAGGTATATGTGCCCAGTATATGTAGTCAGGGGTATATGTGCCCAGTATATGTAGTCAGGGGTATATGTGCCCAGTATATGTAGTCAGGGGTATATGTGCCCAGTGCATGTAGTCAGGGGTATATGTCCCCAGTATATGTAGCCAGGGGTATATGTGCCAAGTATATGTAGTCAAGGGTATATGTGCCCAGTATATGTGTTAGGCTTGGTGGTGTATTCTCCACAGTCAGCATGCAACGCATGAGCTGGCGTGGAGGAGGTACACACACCAGCACAAGGAAACAGGCTATCCCTAGTATAGTGGAGGGGAGGACTGACTCCAATAGGAGATTGTGGCGCACAGAGCCGGTGCAGATCTGACAGCCACAAACAATGCTTTCGTTATAACGTCTCAGCGCAAAGTAGCGCTGAGCGCATAAACCAGAACTGAGGAGATCAGGACAGGTAGACAGAATGAACGCTTGCTAGCTAGCGGCTACTTAGCGACAGCAAGCGTCCAAAACAAGACAGACTGGAATGAGGCAGCCAATGCGATTGCAGCGATGGCGTGCCTCACAAAGACAGGACAGGATAGTCAGGAAATAGCAGGATCAAGATAGATGAACGTAACACAGACAAATATACAATAAGTATGTTTTCCTAGCGTATTACAATTACAGCTATCAATGAAACTATTTGTAACGTCTGACTAACATATGTATATATCGGCAATGAACCGATATATGACATAAGCAGGAACGCTGACTAGGACTGGAGTAATACAGGGAACAGGACTCAGAAGGATTCGCTATCTCTTCGCAGAGATGAACGCAATCCACAAACGGTAACAGAACAGGATTCAGAAGGATTCGTTATCTCTTCGCAGAGATGAACGCAATCCACAAACAGTAACAGAACAGGATTCAGAAGGATTCGTTATCTCTTCGCAGAGATGAACGCAATCCACAAACAGAACCAGGAGCAGGGTAACTACCTCAGCACGGGTGGTCACGGTACGCGCAACCTACCAAAACGTGCTGGAAAGCTGACTAACTGCACACAGGATATAAACAGTTCGTGTACGTATACATCAGCGACACTGATGTATCAACGTAACACAAATACAAGGAAAATAATAAACGCGCTGGTATGCATATATATTGGCAATGAACCAATATATGATGCAAAGACCAGCAAAGTATCTTTAGAACAAGAAACACGATCGAGGGCTGAAGCGACAGCAAGACAGGCTTAAAGAGAACCCGAGGTGGCCTTGTATTACGTAAGTGGGGCACAGAGGCTGGTTGGGCACACTAACACCAGCCTCTGTTGCCCCATCGTGTGTGTCAAAGACCCCCCTGCTCGCCGCTAAACTCCCCGCAGTGCTGGCGACACGCAGCGCGTCGCCAGCACAATGTTTACTCTATCGCTGTCTGTCAGCGCCGCTCCCACGCCTCCTCCGCATCGCCGCTACCCGCCCTCGTCCCTTCCCTCCAATCAGCGGGAGGGAAGGGACGAGGGCGGGTAGCGGCGATGCGGAGGAGGCGGCGGAGCGGCGCTGACAGACAGCGCTAGAGTAAACATTGTGCTGGCGACACGCTGCGTGTCGCCAGCTCTGCGGGGGTATAGCGGCGAGCAGGGGGGTCTTTGACACACACGATGGGGCAACAGAGGCTGGTGTTAGTGTGCCCAACCAGCCTCTGTGCCCCACTTACGTAATACAAGGCCACCTCGGGTTCTCTTTAAACTGAAGCTATGAAAACCCAAGGAAACCCTGCAGGAAGCAGATCTTTATACTGAGGTCATCCAATGGGAGCAGACATGCAGATTCCCACACAGGTGAATGATAATCAGTCACAAGCTGACAGCAGGGAAAGACAGACAAAGCTATGCAGCTTGCATGGAAAGACATCAGAACTGCCTGAGCTGCAGCACTACTACTTCCAGCAACACCTGCTGCAGCAGCGATCATTACAATATGTAGTCAAGAGTATATGTGCCCAGTATATGTAGTCAAGGGTATATGTGCCCAGTATATGTAGCCAGAGATATATGTGCCCAGTATATGTAGGCAGGGGTATATGTGCCCAGTATATACAGTGGTGGGAAAAACTATTTGCCCCCTTCCTGATTTCTTATTCTTTTGCATGTTTGTCACATTTAAATGTTTCTGCTCATCAAAAACCGTTAACTATTAGTCAAAGATAACATAATTGAACACAAAATGCAGTTTTAAATGATGGTTTTTTTATTTAGTGAGAAAAAAAACTCAAAACCTACATGGCACTGTGTGAAAAAGAAATTGCCCCCTGAACCTAATAACTGGTTGGGCCATCCTTAGCAGCAATAACTGCAATCAAGCGTTTGCGATAACTTGCAATGAGTCTTTTACAGCGCTCTGGAAGAATTTTGGCCCACTCATCTTTGCAGAATTGTTGTAATTCAGCTTAATTTGAGGGTTTTCTAGCATGAACCACCTTTTTAAGGTCATGCCACAACATCTCAATAGGATTCAGGTCAGGACTTAGACTAGGCCACTCCAAAGTCTTCATTTTGTTTTTCTTCCGCCATTCAGAGGTGGATTTGCTGGTGTGTTTTGGGTCATTGTCCTGCTGCAGCACCCAAGATCGCTTCAGCTTGAGTTGACAAACAGATGGCCGGACATTCTCCTTTAGGATTTTTTGGTAGACAGTAGAATTCATGGTTCCATCTATCACAGCAAGCCTTCCAGGTCCTGAAGCAGCAAAACAACCCCAGACCATCACACTACCGCCACCATATTTTACTGTTGGTATGATGTTCTTTTGCTGAAATGGTGTGTTACTTCTACGCCAGATGTAACGGCACATGCACCTTCCAAAAAGTTAAACTTTTGTCTCGTAGGTCCACAAGGTATTTTCTCAAAAGTCTTGGGAATCATTGAGATGTTTTTTAGCAAAATTTAGACGAGCCTTAACTTGCTGCATGCCGTGCAGTATATTCACGGGCCTGCAAAAAAGACAGGATGCACCAGGGCCGTGAATACTCCCGTTCGCGCGCACCGCCGTTACCGCCGCTTAGAGGGGAAGTTAATGAATGGGACCGCAGGTCCCATTCATAAATCTACCGGTAAGTCCCCGATTCAATGAATACCAGCGTCTACGAGACGCCGGCATTCATTGTATCTTCCTGCGTTACACAGCCACAGATTACTTCCGATTCACGTGCTTACGTATGTGAATCAGAAATAACGACTGAGGACATCTTGTGGCCAAATACTATATTGCACAAAAATTGCTTTTTATTTAATAAAAATCCCACACTGACTGTAATTAACTATTTCCCTCCCACACCCTCCCATAGTACCCAAACTTTTTTTTTTATTTATAAAAGGGGGGAAAAAATGTACATTAAAAAAAATATATATAAGTAGTTACCTTAGGGACTGAACTTTTTAAAAATTTAGGTCAAGGCATTATATTACTATTAATTTTTAATTTATGGGCTTGTAATTAGTGATGGACGCAAAACTGAAAAAATGCACCTTTATTTCCAAATGAAATATTGGCGCCATACATTGTACTAGGGAAATTTTTTAAACGTTGCAATTACCGGGACAAAAGGGCAAATAGAATGTGTGGCTTTTATCCACAGTAGAATGTTTTATTTTAACACTATAATGGTCAAAAACTGAAAAATAATGCATTTTTTCATTTTTTTTCTTATTATTCATGTTAAAATGCAATTAGGATTAAATAATTCTTGGCATACTGTAACTCCCAAAGAAAGCCTAATTGGTGGCAAGAAAAACAAGATATAGATCATTACACTATGATTAGTAGTGATTAAGTTATTGGCAAAAGAAAGGGAGGAGCACTGACAGGTGAAAATTGCTCTGGTCCACAAAGGGAAAAATGCCTCAGGTGTCAAGTGGTTAATGTTCTTTTTGCTTAAAAGTGGTTTGCGCCTTGGATATCTGCCATGCAGGCCGATTTTGCCCAGTCTCTTTCTTATGGTGGAGTCGTGAACACTGACCTTAATTGAGGCAAGTGAGGCCTGCAGTTCTTTAGATGTTGTCCTGGGGTCTTTTGTGGCCTCTCGGATGAGCTTTCTCTGCGCTCTTGGGGTAATTTTGGTCGACCGGCCACTCCTGGGAAGATTCATCACTGTTCCATGTTTTTGCCATTTGTGGATAATGGCTCTCACTGTGGTTCGCTGGAGTCCCAATGCTTTAGAAATGGCTTTATAACCTTTACCAGACTTATAGATCTCAATTACAGTACTTTTGTTCTCATTTGTTCCTGAATTTCTTTGGATCTTGGCATGATGTCTAGCGTTTGAGGTGCTTTTGGTCTACTTCTTTGTGTCAGATAGCTCCTATTTAAGTGATTTCTTGATTGAAACAGGTGTGGCAGTAATCAGGCCTGTGGGTAACTACAGAAATTGATCTCAGGTGTGATAAATCACAGTTGAGTAAATTTTTTAACAAGGGGGGCAATCACTTTTTCACACAGTGCCATGTAGATTTTGAGTTTTTTTTTCTCACTAAATAATAAAAACCATCATTTAAAACTGCATTTTGTGTTCAATTATGTTATCTTTGACATAGTTAACGTTTTTTGATGAGCAGAAACATTTAAGTGTGACAAACATGCAAAAGAATAAGAAATCAGGAAGGGGGCAAATAGTTTTTCACACCACTGTATAGTCAAGGGTATATGTGCCCAGTATATGTAGTCAGGGGGATATGTCCCAGTATATGTAGGCAGGTGTATATGTCCCAGTATATGTATCCAGGGGTATATGTAGGCAGGTGTATATGTCCCAGTATATATAGCCAGGGGTATATGTCCCCAGTATATGTAGTCAAGGGGTATATGTCCCAGTATATGTAGCCAGGGGTATATGTCCCAGTATATGTAGCCGGGGGTATATGTCCCAGTATATGTAGCCAGGGGTATATGTCCCAGTATATGTAGGCAGGTGTATATGTCCCCAGTATATGTAGGCAGGTGTATATGTACCCAGTATACGTAGGCAGGTTTATATGTCCCCAGTATATGTAGGCAGGTGTATATGTCCCAGTATGCAGGTGTATATGTCCCAGTATATGTAGGCAGGTGTATATGTCCCAGTATGCAGGTGTATATGTCCCAGTATATGTAGGCAGGTGTATATGTCCCAGTATATGTAGGCAGGTGTATATGTCCCAGTATATGTAGGCAGGTGTATATGTCCCCATATATGTAGGCAGGTGTATATGTCCCAGTATATGTAGGCAGGGGTATATGTGCCCAGTATATGTAGTCAGGGGTATATGTGCCCAGTATATGTAGGCAGGGGTATATGTGCCCAGTATATATAGCCAGGGGTATATGTAGGCAGGGGGATATGTACCCAGTATATGTAGCCAGGGGTATATGTGCCCAGTATATGTAGGCAGGGGTATATGTGCCCAGTATATGTAGGCAGGGGTATATGTCCCCAGAATAAGTAGCCAGGTGTGCCCCAGCAGGAGGGGAGCAGCGCAGAGAAGAGAGAGAGCTATGGGCACAGTGGGGAAGGGCGGATGTCTCCCCCCCCTTCCCTCACCTTAGGGGGCTCTCCCTCCCTCGCCGTCCCCTCCGGAACGAAGTGTGCAGCGACTGGGCAGCGGGCGGAACTTACCTCGTCTCGTCGCTGGCGCCGGATGGATTAGCCACGGTCCAGACCAGAGTGCGGCACCAGAACTTCCGGCGCAGGAGCGAGACGAGGTAAGTTCCGCCCGCTGCCCAGCCGCTGCACACTTCGTTCCGGAGGGGACAGCGAGGGAGGGAGAGCCCCCTATGGTGAGGGAAGGGGGGGGGGGGAGACGTCCGCCCTTCCCCACTGTGCCTATAGCTCTCTCTCTTCTCTGCGCTGCTCCCGTCCTTCTAGCTGCACGGGCGTGCGGCCGGGGAGGGGGGGGCAGCGGGCGGCTAGGGTCGGGCAGATGCCCAATTTTGCCATATGTGCGGACGCCCATGGTGGGCATTTACCACATGAGATGTGCAGTCTACTGCGGCAGTGCTGATTTTAAAGGGCTACTATCGCAAAAAAAAGTAGGCAGTTAAAATCGGACAGAACCGACATGTTTTGGGCCAGTCAATCTCCTCATGGGGGATTCTCAGGGTTTTCATTGTTCTGAACAGCATTTCCTGAACACCAGTTTAGGGGAATGTAGGAGGCAACCAAGGAAAAACTCTATTATAGAGGTAAGAGTACATACCCTGTGGGGTATAACAATATAATCAGCCCAGACGCCAACTTGATTTGATGAAGCAGTTTGTTGCCGTGAAAACGCGTTGTCTGATGTGCACAATAAAAGGTTTTACTTTTATCGAAAAATTTGCATTCAGAATCAGAATCCGCTTTATTCGCCAAGTGCGACCAGAGTCGTACTTGGAATTATTTGTGGTTCACATGGCATATGCAGGTACAAAGACAGGCACATAGGTGCGCAGGCAGACAAAAACAGACATCTACAAATGTTCAAGCTACATAGACATTAACAGAGTTTGACAGATAAGAATGGCCCCATGGGGCCTGCGTAAAGTAATTTAGATGAAAATCGCTGCAACGAATCCGCATGCGCTTGTAGTTTCGTTGCCGTTTCTATGCGGATTAGCGCGGAATCGCTCGCGGTTTTGCACTACGCGATTTTAACCATGTCAATTGACATGGGTTTTTAAGCGGAAACACCGGGAAAACCACAAGACTAAAATGCTTGCGGTTTTCCTATTCAGTTACATTACCGACGAATCGCATGCGGGTGTGCGGCGTGCGAATTCTGATGGGTCTGCCGTGCACATTTTTTTTCTACACAGCAGAACGCACAGAATTCCTGACAAGTGGAAACAGCCCCATCCACTTGTATTGGTTTTGCGAATCTGCATGCAGATTCGCTATAGTGGAAACGGACCCTCAGTCCTTGACCTCAAAGTCTGAGAGGCAAAGACAACTTTTTCTAGAGCAGCGACCACCATATCTTCTCACAAATGCCGAGTGGGGACAGTACCTCTCCACATGCTTGTACGAGTGGTTGCATCTTCTGCAACCCACCTTTGTGAGTATTTTTGAACATTACATACAATGGCCTCAATTCACTAAGCTTATCTCAGGGGCAAATCCAGGATTTTCAAGGGGGGATTCCTGAAAGGTTTATCTCGGCTAAGAACAATATGAAGTTCATACTGAATCAAAACACACATGACATATACTAGTTTTCTATCTCTTTGATAAAGATTACTAGTGTTGCAAGTTGCAGCACACTCTTAAATTGTGCCAATTCCACAGTTAATGTCCCCAGTATATGTAGTCAGGGGGTATATATATCCCAGTATATGTAGCCAGCGGTATATGTCCCAGTATATGTAGCCAGGGGTATATGTCCCAGTATATGTAGCCAGGGGTATATGTGCCCAGTTTATGTAGGCAGGGGTATATGTGCCCAGTATATGTAGGCAGGGGTATATGTGCCCAGTTTATGTAGGCAGGAGTATATGTGCCCAGTATATGTAGGCAGGGGTATATGTGCCCAGTATATGTAGGCAGGGGTAAATGTGCCCAGTATATGTAGGCAGTGGTATATGTGCCCAGTATATGAAGCAGGGGTATATGTGCCCAGTATATGAAGCCAGGGGTATATGTGCCCTGTATATGTAGCCAGGGGTATATGTGCCCAGTATATGTAGCCAGGGGTATATGTGCCCAGTATATGTAGCCAGGGGTATATGTGCCCAGTATATGTAGCCAGGGGTATATGTGCCCAGTATATGTAGCCAGGGGTATATGTGCCAAGTATATGTAGCCAGGGGTATATGTGCCCAGTATATGTAGCCAGGGGTATATGTAGGCAGTGGTATACGTGCCCAGTATATGTAGGCAGTGGCATATGTGCCCAGTATATGTAGGCAGGGGTATATGTGCCCAGTATATGTAGGCAGGGGTATATGTGCCCAGTATATGTAGGCAGTGGTATATGTGCCCAGTATATGTAGGCAGTGGTATATGTGCCCAGTATATGAAGCAGGGGTATATGTGCCCAGTATATGAAGCAGGGGTATATGTGCCCAGTATATGTAGCCAGAATAGCTGGCTTCCAAACATCCCCCCGTCCGACCCTCCCTCCTATGTGAGCCCTTGCTGCACTTGCCTGAGGGGAGAGACCGCCCGAGCTCATCCAGCATCACTACGTCTGGACTTCTGAAGTCAATCCAATGGCCTTCAGGGGGATGAGCGCGCCCGCTGCGGCTGGATGGCGTGGTGACGTCAGAGTCATCGGTAGCCATGGAGACCAGTGGGAAGCCATCACCGGCCGCCGCCGAGACAGGTAATGTATCTGCGCCGCGGTCTGGGCCCCCCCCCCCCCCGCTCTAGTCAGAGAGACAACCTCCTCGCCGCACACATGAGTAGGCGGCAGCTGCGCTATACCATCTGCGGCTGCCGCTGCTCAGATTCAGAGGAGAGGAGGATGCCATGCGAAATAGCACTTCCGGTCTCGGTGCAGGGGGGTGTTCCATACACCCGGAACACCCCTTTTCGTGCACCACTGTATCTCCTGTCTTTAACCACTTGCCGACCGCGCACTCATAATGCGCGTTGGCAAAGTGGCAGCTGCAGGACCAGCGACGCAGATCTGCGTCGCCGGCTGCAGGCTAATTAATCAGGAAGCAGCCGCTTGCGCGAGCGGCTGCTTCCTGTCAATTCACGGCGGGGGGCTCCGTGAATAGCCTGCGGGCCGCCGATCGCGGCTCGCAGGCTAAATGTAAACACAAGCGGAAATAATCCGCTTTGTTTACATTTGTACAACGCTGCTAACAGTAGCAGCGTTGTACCAGATCAGCGTTCCCCGGCCAATCAGCGGCCGGGGATCGCTGTCACATGACAGGCAGGAGCCTGTTAGAGGCTGCACAGGACAGATCCGTTCCTGTGCAGCCTCCGATCTCTGGGGAAGGGAGGGAGGAGAGGGAGAGGGGGAATCCTGTGGTGGAGGGGGCTTTGAGGTGCCCCCCCCCCCCCAGCGACACGCAGGCAGGAGCGATCAGACCCCCCCAGCACATCATCCTCCTAGTGGGGAAAAAAGGGGGGTGATCTGGTCGCTCTGCCTGGTGTTTGATCTGTGCTGGGGGCTGTAGAGCCCACCCAGCACAGATCAGCAAAATCAGCGCTGGTCCTTAAGGGGGGGGGGGGGGGTAAAGGCTGGGTCATCAAGTGGTTAATAATGTTTCTAGAGTTATCACCATGGTGATGAGGCATGTAGTATTCAGGAAACATTTTACCTCAGGCAAACCTAAAGTTAACTCTTCTGTCTTTAAGTTAACTCTTCAATCCTTAAAATAACTCCAGAATTCTAAAGTTAAAGACAGGCTGTTAATTAACTGCGTGTGAAAATAACTACAGAGGAGGTAACTTATCTACAGAGGCGGTAACTTAAGGAATGAAGAGATAAGATATCACCACACACAGAGAGTTAAGTTTTCTCTTGCCTTATCTCCAGCATGATCTTAGTTAATTGAGGCCAATATCTCCTCCACACCGACGGTGTTACACGATATTGGGCTCCTGGTATCTGTGTCTTTTTGTCGGCTTTTCAAGAGTTTCCTGAACAGCAGTTTAACTGCCAAAATAGTAAGATACCAGCCAGACTCCCTACTCACTTGCACCCTATTTTTTCAGTTAATACTTTGCGACTGCCATTCAGGAAATGCTGTTGAACACAAGGAAAACCCGGAGAAACGCCTGTGAGGAGATGGACTGGCCCAAAACCGGTTGGTTCTGTCAGATTTTACCGTAACTGCCTACTTTTGTTATGCGATAGTGGTCCTTTAAACTTATAGCCGTGCTGAAATATAAAGGCTGCCATTGCCAACCTGTCTGATTTAGCCCTATATAGAAATGCATTCAGGATTTGTGCAGTGCTTTGAATAACTGATATTATTAATCTGCAGATTTTCCTTTTGCCAAAACAATCCTTCCTGATCATTTTAGCTAGAAATCTAAAGCGTGCACAAGATGTGCCTGGCCTTATCTTTAGCAGTCCGCCAGGAGAGGTTGCTTAAATCCTTTTGTTCACTATGGGTACTTCAAACTACGGTAAGTTCTTGAAGATGGGAGTAACTTGCCCATCTGTCCCTCATTCCATCTCTGTAGCATTTGTACCAAACCTGTTGCCCAAAAATGATGGTTTAAAGTAAACCTAAGCTAAACTTTGCTTCACTTTATCACATCTCTGCCATGTTCCACATAGCCAAAAAGTGTGGCCCTTATTCAATTCACTTTGGTACTTTGCAGATGAAAAAAATTATCTCCTGGGTGAAGACTTTGGAAAAAAAAGTGAATGTTATAAGGACTTATGCCCTCTGACCTTGCTGACACGAGCTGTAGACTGTATTGTTTGTCACTGTGTCATGGAAGCTGCAGTCTTGCTTCCTATAATTTCTGAAAATGGCATTCCTTCCATCTCAGTCATTTTCTCAAAAGGGGAGTAAAGGTACCAGGAATATTTGACAGTAGAGATCATCAGGGAGATGCTCATAATTTTAGTTTGCATGCAAATATAATGCAAATAATTTTGTAGCTTACAACAGTCAATTAAATGCACTTCCTCTTCTCTCTGGCCCATTTCCAAGTTGGAAACAATTTGCATTATATTTGCATGCAAGCTAGAAATATTAGCATCTCATTGACCATATCTTTTGTCGATGGTTCTAGGTACCTCAGCGGCCGGTTAGTGGCTGTATTCATTATAGTGCCTGCCCCATTACAGCGGTTATATTGGCCTCATAGTGCTTGCTGTATAACACTCTGCTCCATGTAGTGTAGTTCCTCCCACCCATAACTACAAATCATTGCACCTCCCAGCAATTCTGTGCTGGGGCCCCCTCATCGTCTACACCCCTTCCCCATAAGTTGTCCCCCAAAATAGACCTGCTATCAGCTAAATCCAAAAGATATGCTAAAAAGAAAGCATCATCTATATATTAACAGGGTCTCACCTCATATAACTATACAATGCCAAAAAGAAAGTGGGACACTTCAAAATAAATAAAAATATACACAATTTATTAAACCCATCCAAGCTCATAAAAGAATGTAAACCATTTAAAAAACACCCCTTGTGAGAACAACCTGCCCTCCAGAATAAAAACAATCGGTCCATTCTGAAGCAAACACCTCAATAATTCAATAAAAGCCTAATGAGCTGAAGTAGAAGACTGCTGAATAGTCCATGGACACAATCTTCAGTTTCGATATGCTGTAATCAAAACAATGCTTCAATAGTAATGGCTCCGGTATCTACAGCTTCTGCTATGCCTCTACGCTTTATAAGGACGCCCTCATCACTTGCACTATTGTGCAAAACAGACTTCTCCACCTATGACACTACCGCAAGGCATCTACAGCATCAATAACGGCAATGCAGACCTACACCACAAGCGGACAGCATCAACAATCACCAGTAGTTTGCATTGCCGTGATCAGATAGAGGTCTGCCAGTCCATATTCCATGTTCAGTTGCTAGAATGAAGGTCGGCTTGAAGTCTTGGAGGATGGAAGCTGAATCGGCCTCAGGCTATATCGGGGGAAGTACTATATTACATCTGACCGGCCACGCAATGGCGTTTCATCAGATGTTTGTGGCTAGAACATACTTCCTGTCTTTTATTACACTGGGGCAGTAGTATACATATAAAAAGGGCGCTGGGAAATTTGGGCGCCGGGTGAAGCTGAAAAACATTTCACCTCGCTATTGCACATTTCCTGGTGGCGTATTTTACTATTTCCCCCCCTTCCAGGCTGCCATTGACTCAGGTAAGATGGAATTCAGCTGCCAGCTATTGCTTTCTTCGTAATTTAGGCTCTGTCTTTTGCCGGCGCCCAAATTACCCTCTGAGCACAGCTATAGCTGCAATTCACATTACAGTCCATAGTGGTGCCCAATGTCTGCCACCCTTTTTACCTGTCTCTGGGCCAGTCACCTGATGTTCTCTTAACCACCAGCGGTCTCTGCCCCCTTAAGGACCAGAATCCGCTGGTACAATACAGACGGAATCCCGACGAATTGCCGCGCATACCCACCGCAACCTCCAAGGTCCTCCTGACATCCACTCTGCCGTCTTTATGACGGCAGAGTCATGTGAGCCAGTCAGGAGCCGCTTTCATTGGCTCCTGACCGTGTCTATCAATACAAGCCTATGGGAGCAACTTACATTGATAGACACGGCCAGGAGCCAATGAAATCGGCTCCTGACGGCTCACATGGCTCTGCCATCAGAGAGACAGGCAGAGCCAGTGAGCTGCAGTGAAAGACGTCGGGTTTTAGCGGCGAGATACGGAAACGGCAGATGCGCGCAGCGGCGGCTGATTGAAATCTACGCCCTGCCAGCCAGGTGAGCACCAAAACAGGGCGTAGATTTCAATCACCGTGGTCCTAAAGTAGTTAAAGTGGTATAAAACCCAGCATTTCTTCTTTGCTCTAAAAGATTATTTACAGCATATAATAAACTACCACATTTTTTTTTTTAGCAGAACAGCATTCAAAGGGTTAAAACACAGGACTTTTTCAATAGAATGCTCCCTGCAGGGAGATCCGCATCCGAAGTGGCGATAACATTATCTTGTGTTTAATTGTAGCAGAGTGTTTGTAGCAGAAAGGAATGTAAATATTCCCTGACTGTGTGCAGGAACTTCTAATGTGTCCTGAACGGAAACACTGCTCAGAAATCATTACTGGGTACATTACAATATAAATACACCTGTTATGAATAAAATGCAATGGCAGCTTTCAGAGCAAATACAACTGTACTTTAGGAACTTGTAATTTTTAAATAAATAATACTTCTGCACAAAAGCAAATATGATAACTGTATGGGTGATAAAAAGTAGGAAAACTAAGTTTTATTGAATATCATGTCAGAGTTAAATACCGCTTTAAAGTATACCTGATAAGAGCGGGATAAATATGGAGACTGCCATATTTATTTCCTTTTAGCTGCTTCCCGACCGCCTAACACCAATAGGCGTTGGGAAGTTGGCAGCTCCAGGACCGCATAACGCCAATTGGCGTCAAGTCCTGGGGTGGGCTCCGCTCCGTCATCAGTCTAACAGCGGCGAGTTAGACGGCAAAACTGCCGTCTGTTTACACTGTACAGCGCTGCGATCTACGGCAGGGCTGTACTGGGGACAGCCGTGTCACTCGGCTGTCCCCTGGGGAGGCTCAGAGAACGATCTCCTCTCAAAGGCTGATGTCTATGAGAGCTGATCTCAGTGATTGGGTGCCAGAAGGAGACAAAAATAAATAAAAAAAATGACAAATGTATTAAAAATAAAATGGACACAAATGAATAAAAAAAACCAAAATAAAACAAACAAAAAAAAAAACACGCTGCAGCAGCGGTCAGAGCCCACCAACAGAAATCTCTGTTGGTGTGCTCATTTGTATGGCTCTGTAGTAAGCCATTAAAACTGCAGAGCACCAATTTGAAAAAAAAATAAAATAGCCTGGTCACTAGCGGGGTGTAAGCCTGCAGTCCTCAAGTGGTTAAACAAGACCAGTTGGGGACTTTATTGAACATTTTACAGTAAAAACAATATTTTAAAAAGTTAGTCCCTGCGTGGCTTACAAAAAGACAATTTAACAATGCCACATGCGGTTAAATTAACTATAACAAAACATGCAATTTAGTGCATCAAAGTCGCTTTGTATCAAAAAAAGTATGTACTGACACCAGCACTGACTCACTCTTATGAGCCTCATACATTAACTGCTTTGAGACCGCCTAACGCCTATGGGTAGTCACAGAGTGGCTCCCCCAGGACCACCTAACGCTGATTGGCGTCAATAGTGGTGGGCGGAGATTAGCAGGGAATGCACATCCCCACTGAGTTATGTAAAACAGCCTGCCAGCCGCGATCGGAGCTGGAACGCTGTCAGGGGAAATAAAACAGTTATTTTCTTTTGTACATTGCTGTGATCTAGCGCAGCGCTGTACTGGGGACAGCTCTGTCACTGAGTTGTCTCCTCCAGTGGCTCATAATCTGATCCCTCTCATAGGCTGATGCCTATGAGAAGTGATCACAGTGATTGGATCCTGGGGGAGGCATAAAGTTTTTTTTTTAAAAAATAGCAGCCTTAAATATAATTAAAAAAAATAAAATCATAAAAATCACAGGATCAATCAGATCCCACCAACAGAAAGCTCTGTTGGTAGGCAGAAAAGGAAATAAAATTCATTTGGCTGCTAAGTTGTAGGGTCGAGCACTAAACTGTAAAAGCTGCAGAGTGCAGAATTGTAAAAGATGGCCTGGTCACAAGGGGGGTGTAAACCTGTGGTCCCCAAGTGGTTAAAGGAGCACTAGATCAAAAAGTGCAAAATTTAAAATACATACCGTATTTTTCGGACTATAAGACGCACTTTTTCTCCCCCAAAAATGGGGAGATAAAGGGACTGCGTCTTATAGTCAGAATGTAACAACTTACCTGTCCGTGCGTCAGCCACAGCAGCGTGATCCTGTGCGGTATAGCAACAGCCGCTGAAATGATCTACAATGTCTGTGTCCATCTTCCAGCTTGTGCCTGGAGCGTCAGCAGCATGATAAGTGTTAATAGCTCCCCAGACGCATAGCAGCAGCCGCTGCAATGATCGGTAATGTCCATCTTCTATCTGGCTTGTCCCTGAGAGACAGCAGCGCATTCAGTGTAAACTCCCCGGGGAGGGCAGCATAGCAGCAGCCGCTGCAATGATCGGTAATGCAGGTCCGCTCTTCTTAGTGGCGTTTTGTCCCTGATTCAGCCCCATGTCAGCTAATCCAGGCACAGCGGGATATCTTCAGCCACGATGCTCGCAGTGTCCATCAAAGGCCACCATACTGCCTTGAATATTGGCGCCCTCCTATAACCTGCAGCGCACGTGCACTGCAGGTCAAAGGGTGAACCAATAAGCAAGGCAGTATGGTGGCCTTTGATGGACACTGCGAGCATCGTGGCTGAAGATGTCCCGCTGTGCCTGGATTAGCCGACATGGGGCTGAATCAGGGACAAAACGCCTCTAAGAAGAGCGGACCTGCATTACCGATCATTGCAGCGGCTGCTGCTATGCTGCCCTCCCCGGGGAGTTTACACTGAATGCGCTGCTGTCTCTCAGGGACAAGCCAGATAGAAGATGGACATTACCGATCATTGCAGCGGCTGCTGCTATGCGTCTGGGGAGCTATTAACACTTATCATGCTGCTGACGCTCCAGGCACAAGCTGGAAGATGGACACAGACATTGTAGATCATTTCAGCAGCTGTTGCTATACCGCACAGGATCAACGCTGCATCACGCTGCTGCAGCCTCACCAGGAGCCTCATCATGATGGGTGAGACCTTAATTTAATTGCAGTGGTTAGTTAGTGTAGCTAGGTTGCAGGGAGGGAAGCAGGGGTTTGTGTAGTGTAATGAAGCTGGGGGAGGGGGGACATCAGGGTGTAGTGTAGTATAGTGTAGCTGGGGACATCAGGGGTTAGTGTAATTGGTGGGGGCAGCTGAGGTAAGCATAATTAGGTAGTGTAACTTAGAGACATCTTGGGGGTCTAAAGGACACTCCTGGATCATGGATGCACCTAGATTAAGTTTTTTTCCCCCTGGTTTTCGCCCTCTAAAACTAGGTGCGTCTTATAGTCCGGAGCGTCTTATAGTCCGCAAAATACGGTACATTAAAAAAATTCACATTTCTCCCAGAGTAAAATGCACTATAAATGTATTTTTTTCCTATGATGCCATCACTTACGGTAGGTAGTAAAAGTTTACAAAAGCTTTCCCTGAAAAGCATCCATACATAGATGCCGGCTGGCCTTACTAAGGGCCCATTCACACTAGAAGCGCTTTTCTGAGCGTTTTGCGATTGATTAGCGGTTTTTAAAATTTGCTCCCATTCACTTTCATTAAAATTGCGGGAAAAAGTTTCCGCAAAGCCGCAGCGATTTTTACGAAAGTGAATGGGAACGATTTTAAAAAACGTTAATCGCAAAACGCTCAGAAAAACGCTTCTAGTGTGAATGGGCCCTAAATGCTTGCACACTATTTTGGCAGTGAGCAACAACCCTTTTGCTTTTGTAAATAAAAAATACTTGAGAATCCCCCATGAGGGCATGTACTAATTCAACACGTGTCAGATTTTCATTACTTAATGTAAGTGACAGCAACATAAGAATAAAAAATGTATAGTGCCTTTTACTCTGGAAGAAATCTACATTTTTATACGTATCCATTTTACAATCGTTTTGCGATAGTTGTCCTTTAGGGCAACATTATTGCATTGTTGCTAGACAGCGCATCAATAACATATTCTAATTAGGATGTAAGCAAAGTCAAGGATATAGGACACAAAAAACACATACACTCACCTAAAGAATTATTAGGAACACCTGTTCAATTTCTGTTTAATGCAATTATCTAATCAACCAATCACATGGCAGTTGCTACAATGCATTTAGGGGTGTGGTCCTGGTCAAGAAAATCTCCTGAACTCCAAACTGAATGTCAGAATGGAAAAGAAAGGCGATTTAAGAAATTTTGAGCGTGGCATGGTTGTTGGTGCCAGGTGGGCCGGTCTGAGTATTTCACAATTTGCTCAGTTACTGGGATTTTCCCGCATAACCATTTCTAGGGTTTACAAAGAATGGTGTAAAAAGGTAAAAACATCCAGCATGCGGCAGTCCTGTGGGTGAAAATGCCTTGTTGATGCTAGAGGTCAGAGGAGAATGGGCCAACTGATTCAAGCTGATAGAAGAGCAACGTTGACTGAAATAACCACTTGTTACAACCGAGGTATGCAGCAAATTTGTGAAGCCACAACACGCACAACCTTGAGGCGGATGGGCTACAACAGCAGAAGACCCCACCGGGTACCACTCATCTCCACTACAAATAGGAAAAACAGGCTACAATTTGCCTTGAGCTCACCAAAATTGGACAGTTGAAGACTGGAAAAATGTTGCCTGGTTTGATGAGTCTTGATAAAGTCAGAATTTGGCGTAAACAGAATGAGAACATGGATCCATCATGCCTTGTTACCACTGTGCAGGCTGGTGGTGGTGGTATAATGGTGTGGGGGATGTTTTCTTGGCACACTTTAGGCCCCTTAGTGCTAATTGGGCATCGTTTAAATGCCACGGGCTACCTGAGCATTGTTTCTGACCATGTTCATCCCTTCATGACCACCGTGTACCCATCCTCTGATGGCCACTTCCAGCAGGATAATGCACCATGTCACAAAGCTCAAATCATTTCAAATTGGTTTCTTGAACATGACAATGAGTTCACTGTAATAAACTGGCCCCCACAGTCACCAGATCTTAACGCAATAGAGCACCTTTGGGATGTGAAGGAACGGGAACTTCGTGCCCTGGATGTGCATCCCACAAATCTCCATCAGCTGCAAGATGCTATCCTATCTATATGGGCCAACATTTCTAAAGAATGCTTTCAGCACCTTTTTGAATCAATGCCATGTAGAATTAAGGTAGTTATAAAGGCGAAAGGGAGTCAAACACCGTATTAGTATGGTGTGTTCCTAAAAATCCTTTGGGTGAGTGTAGGTACGTCAGGCACTTATGAACTGGATAGGGGTTGCAAGTTAAAGGGACCATGAGCGGTAATTAAAAACGGAATTTGGATTTACCTGGGGCTTCCTCCAGCCACCCGTAGCCTGCGAGGTCCTCTGGCATCCTCTTCTTCCTTCTGCTTGTTCCACTGGTGGCTCTGGTAATTGGTGACTTTGGGTGAAGTTGCATGTGCGGCTCTCTAAAGACTGAACTGCGCAGGCTTTTGATGACGGCGTGATGACGTGATGGGTGTGCACGTGCCACTTCACCTGAAATCGACGATTACTGGAGCCGCCAGCAGGGCCAGGAGAAGAAGAGGTGACAGGGAACCTCGCGGGCTACGAGGGAGACGGGGGGGGGGGGGGGGGGGGTCGATGCGGAGGAAGCCCCAGGTAGGTCCAAATTCCATTTTTAATTACTGCTCAGGGTCCTTTTAAAGTGGCATAAATAGCCATGTTATCTCTCACTGATCTCTCACCTCCCATCGAGATGTAGAACAATAGTATACTGCATGACCAACCTAATTATCTCACTTGTTTCATTTGTTAAAAACAAGTTCCCATAAACAAAATCACTGCTGCATAAATTCCATATTCCAATACTGTCACAGCAAGTGTTTGGCCTTTATTCTTAGCATCACTAACTATACACCAGTCTTTGGCTTGTTTACACCCAATCTGGAATATGTTGTAACTAATATCCTAGGCCTGGACTGGGCAATAACAATGCTGCCTTCATGTATGAGGCGGCCCATGAGCACCATCAGTGAGTGCTATGCTACTGCTGTGTGTACTGACAGAGCTCTCACGTGGCTTTTAATAAATATTGACCTTAATTTGTGATTTTTGTATAGCTGATTTTACCACATGCAAGATCAATAAATCAATTCTTGTAATAAAAAATGGGTTGTAGTCCATGGTTGGTGTACTTTTTCTGTAAAATGTTGGTGCACAGTGAAAGTTACATCATTATTGATGTGGCTTTACACATTACCTAACTATGCAGTTAGCAACTTACAGTGTCAATAAGCTTGCAAATCTGTGTACTAGGAGAAATATGGAGGCAGCTAGTGTTGGCACGTATATATACACATTACTGATCTTCAATAAGCATGCACAGGTTGTGCATTACATCAGGCATGTGGCATTTTCTGAAAGTGGTCAGCAAAGGTATCTTCTGTATTGGTTGGTTTAATTCTCTCGAAGTGAAATCAGATGCTATTAGATGGATTTAGTTCACACAATCAGTTACAAAAGTTGGATATTTATTAACTGGTGAAAAATATACAAAAGATCCAGTCAGATTTTATCTTCATGGCCTAATGCGGTCAAGCCGATGACTGAACAAAATGACCCATCTGACCACCCCAACAAAGTCTGATTTTAAGGTTCAATGTCCAGTGTCATACATATTCACCACAGTCTGAGATGATCACTTTCTGTTTAGGTTTGCCATCCTTGTTTCCTTGTGCCTTTGAAACAACAAATAATAAACGAATTAGTGAAGAATGTACACACCAGTTGGATACACTATCCCCCTTTAAAGATAAATGTGAAGAACTATGCACACAATCCATATAAGGTGGTTTTCACATAACACCAGTACATTTGGGATTCAGTAAAATCTCATCCCAGAACGACCAATTCCAACAGGATAAAACCATAACAGGGTTTTTCTGTTTTATGTGGAATGCTGGAACGGCTTGTCAGAAGTGTTCTGTCAGTCTGGAGACAATAACCTACCCGAAAGACTTACAATTAGGGTACTCTCATAAATGTTTTGTATATATTAGAATGCTGAAGTGATATTACGACTTCGAAACCGCTTATAAACTTTTGCCAGTGCTATGCACACCATTCTAAAATGTTACATAATTAATAAATTGCCTTTCCATCTAAATTTGCTGACAGCTATTGTTTCCTTCAAGCACCCTGAACCAGGGGATATCCTATTAAATGAAGCCCTTTTCAGAAGTGTCCTGGTACTGCTCATTGTCCTCCGGGTCCCCCAGTCTTCGTAACTCCCACACCTTCTGAATGTTACAGAGAGCTGCACACAGCTATTCTGATCTTTGCAGGAGCCAGTTTCGTACCATGCACAGAAAAAAGAAAGCACTGGCGGATAAGCACTTACTCACTGTGCTCGCCCAGTTTGGAACTTGCACCCGCACAGTTCAGAGTCACGCTGCCGCTAGGGGGAGCTTCCTGGTTTTAGCACTTGACTGGAAGATCCCATCGAAATATGAAAAGGACAAGGAACGGGATGGAATCTGAAGAAAAAAAAGCAGCGCCAGGACACTTCTGAAAAGGTCATCTAGCCCACCATAGATTTTTTTTTTCCTCAGTTCAGGGGTATTTTAAGTTTACAGAAAGTTTCATTTCTTTGTACCCATGCCAAAAGTGCACCAATTGGGTGTGCTAAACATTTCCAGATACTTAACATCCTTCATGAGTAATTTGCTGCACAGAATATAAAGTAAATTAGTTATGTGTAGCACTATGGTTAGGGTTTCAAAGGCTAGTGCTGTGATCAGGCAAATCAATAGGGGATATAAGGTTTAGACCTGAGACAGCTAAAAGAATGAATGCAATCCGACATCCCTGTGTAGTGATTCCTATCAAGACAACACAATAGTTTTTGCTAGTTTATGCACATAAGAAAGCAAGGAACTACAGTAACGTAAAGAGAATCTAGAAAGGATGGTCCATTTTCTCAGCAAAAGTAGTGGAGTTTCACTTTTATATTCTTAAAGTGAACCCGAAATTAAAATAAACTTATGAAATAATGACATTTACATGTCATTTACAATTACATTACAACTACATTTCAGGAAACAAGACTGAATTCAGCAAGCTGTGTGGCAAGCTCTTTTGCATAGATAACTCAAGCTTTTTAACTTTTGCTGTGCTGTAAAACAGAAAGGTGCTTCAGATAATATCTTAGTAGAGCTACTACTGTATGTATACTATATATTATTATTATCTCATAAAGTCACTTCATGTATGCTTTAATGAGTGTCATAGAAAAAAAAAGCTGAATTATCAGCATGGAGTCAGGTCATAACGGACCAGTTTCAAGCTCAGGAAAAAGAGAAAAAACATGGAAGGAGAAAAGACTGGACTGTTTAAAGATAAGAAAACTGGGCATTTAAACATCAATTGCAAGAACTGGCAGCTTTTGTCCATTTTAATCAAATTGCATCATGGGGCATTAGAAAATGTCAACAAAATGCAAATAATTCTGGTTTGCATGCAGATTTCATGCAAAAAGAATGCAGCTTGGTTTTGGGCCATTCAGGAAGTTCATTTGATTTGCCCAACTCCAAACTGAATACAATCTGTATGAAATTTGAAGAGGGTCAGAATTATCTGATTAAACACCTCAATTACAGATTTGAAGTTCAATCCTCTGGTGCTGCCATCCTGTGCCAAATCATCCAGCACCAAGATAACAGTACCCAAAACAATTGCAATACCATTGCTGGCACAGTTAGGGCTGAAACCAAGCTTGGCCTCCTATTCTGAAGTTGCCATTTCCACATTACAATTTTCTGTATTTCACACCAAAAATATCAGATGTTATACATGGAGTACAAACATCTGTACTAAGAAATGAAACACAATACTAACCTCAATCTGCCGCACCACATCAATTCCCTCCATCACCTCTCCGAACACCACGTGTTTTCCATCAAGCCAGTCTGTCTTGTCACATGTGATGAAGAATTGTGAGCCATTTGTATTTGGACCAGAATTTGCCATACATAGCAACCCTGAAAAAAAAAAAAAAAATAAAGTTTGGAGCACGGCTGATGGGTCCTAATAGAAAAAGTGCATTTAGATATAAAATAGAAGACAATAAAATCAAGGTTTAAGTCTTCTGAATGTGGTAGCTCTTGTGAAGGCGCAGTGTTAAGTTTTTTTTTTTTTACAATTTTATTTTAGAACAATATACGCCTATAAACAATCTTTTACAATTCTATCCAAAGTCAGATGATGATGAAACAACAACAGTACTGAACAGATGGAAGTGTTAAGCTGATTAATCATAGTATAACTTAGACATTTTTCTGAAACCTATTGACCACTGGTAGTGTAGCGAGTCATCGATTGGCAACTGTTGGCTTTCAGAGGCTGTTTCTTTCCCTTCCTGGGTCAGATGAGATTTCCATACAAGGAGAAAGTCCTGATAATCACTAGCTATTGGCTGTGCTGCTGCACACACCAAACCCTCAGATGAACACTGGTTTAGCATATTAAACAGCTTAAACTGACCACCGGGAAATTAAAAGAAGATACAGGGGATGTTGTGCAGTAAAATTACCAGGAGGAAGCACTTTACTGAATACTCAAATGCAGCAAGTACAATTTTTTAACAATAGAGCAGCAAGTACAATTTACTGGTAAACTATACGTAGAATTTGCTCAGAATTAGGAGAGACTGCACCACAATATAATCTGGAGGTCCAGAAGACCATACCAGTTGGACAATATACCAAACCCTGACAGTTGGATATGTTGAGGCTTGCAGCTCATTATTCATTGGAACAATTTATAACCTATAATGTAAACATTTCACTTTCAAGTCTAGTTCTATGGGAAACATATCAAGACATGTTTTAGGCTTGGTTCACATTGGATTTTAAAGACAAACGGATCCGATAATGCGGATCCAGTTTCTGCTTCACCAGATCCGTAAGGCTTCGTTCACACTGGCTAAAGGATCCGTGAAAACGGATCTGATCACCAGTCAATCGGATCAGTTTTCACTTCGATCCGTGCACCTGAGCGTGCTGGTGAGGGAGGGTAAACTAACCAGTCTTCTGTTCCTCTTTGCGTCTCGCGTGGCGTCACATGAATACCACACTTCCTCCTTCAACCCGGAAGGAGGAAGTTTGATAGTCACATGATGCGACGTAGGACAACAAGGGAAAAAGACGGAAGCCTAGTAAGAAACCCTCCCTCACCCACCCGCTCTCACACTTGCGTGCCCACACACACCCACCCCCAGTGGAGCGTCTCTCCAGACCAACACCCCCAATGGAGCATCCCAACATTATCCCCAGATCCCCACTCCCAGTGGAGCTTACCCACATCCCCTCCAGACCCCCACCCCAGTGGATTAGCCCTCCAAACGGTCCATTTCTTTACTAGTGTGAAGAAATGTTCTTTTCTCCCATTGCCCCCAATGCAGGGCTTCATCTTCCATTTCCTGTCCACTGGGCTCAACGGTCCGGAAAAATTGGTGCTATAAAAAAGTCACATTCTGCCCAGCGGATCGTACGGAACGAATCCATTCGAGTGGATGGATGTAAACGGTTTCATTGGTTAACATTGGATCCGCTCACATCCGTTCCGATAAGCAAGGCGAGCAAGGAAATCTATCTTTACTTACCTAGGGCTTCTTCCAGCCCCTAGAAGTTTTTTGGGTCCCTCACTGTAGCTCCAGTTCTTTCCAGGGTCCCACTGGCAGCCTCTGAAGATCGTGACCCCCGATGGGTCAGCGTCTTCTGTGCATGCACGGGAGCGTGCGAGTGCCCACGCAAATGCACCAAAGTCATCAGGAGCGTACTGAACCTGTGCAGTATTATTGAAGAAACCCCAGGTAAGTAAAGATAGATTTAATTGCGCTACTTGCTTGTCCTTTAAATCAGTAAGTTAAAAATAGAAGAACGAGATGGCCATTTAAATGAAAGAAAGTATTATGTTTTTCAATTGAGGTATGAGGTTGGTCCACGACCTGCAATTCCGAACACCTCCTGGATATTTTCTAGGGTCTTGTGGACACATATCACCAGTGCTGCTCAGATACCCCTTTTCACTATCTGGATCAGATTCGGATTCGGTTACCATGATATCCAATCCGGGTCGGATATCAGAGTTAAAAATTTTCCAATCCGAATCGGATATCCAACCTCAGTATCCGGCCGGATTCGGATATTTGGATAGAAAAACCGGAAGTGGCCTTTAAATAGCTTTAAAACCGTTTTTTAGGGTAAATGAGGCATGTATCACCATTATTTTGTAAAGGGGGAACACAAATTTATGATGGGGTGACTTCAAATCCCCCTCCCCCCCAAAAAAAATGGCTGTCAATTAACATTAGGCCTAGGTTCCAGACAGCGGTCGTGCATCCCACATTGTGTCCAAAGTCCAACCGCACAACTGGGACATGACAGTTTTCAGCCAAGACACCTCCAAAAAAATTACGCAGCAATTGTGTTTTGGGTTAAATATAGGTGGTATCAGTGGCCTGTGGCCTCCTGGCCTGGCGGTGGGAGCTGCACAGGCAGCAGGAGCAGGGCAATGCAGCATCAGCAGGTGTAATGTGTGCCAGGAGCATGCCGGATGTGGCACTTGCCAAGTGTCATGCAACACTTGCCACGTGGCACTTGGCATGTGACACATGCCAAGTTCCACGTGGCAAGTGCCGAGTGACAGTCAGACAGAAGAGGAGAAGACACTAGTGCACACTAACTGTCACACTGGCACTGCTCACAGCACAGCAGTTCTGTAGAAAGCTAACACAGTGGTACCACTACTCTAACAACTACTAGCACTGACTGCAGTACTACAGTACTAACTACATAACACAGTAATCCTATCCCCTAATCCCTAACCTAACCTATACCTAGGGCTAATAGCTGGCCAACAGGCAGCAGCTGGTCTGGTCTGTGCACAGCACACACACAGACACATAGCTGCTGCCTGCAGCACACACTAACTGTGACACAAATGACATCAAGCTAACTAATGATTTAACAATAGTGTAGTCATAGTGAAGGGGTTAATCACTGAACAGCTTTCGGTTTATCACTGTGTAAAGCCCTTGCTAGGCTAGCAGCACACACTCTGACTGTCACACTATGACATCTATGACATCAATCAAGCTAATTAAACGATTTAACAACAGTGTAGTGATAGTAGTGGGGTTGGCCAGTGTTCCTTTCTGTGATTGGGTGTCAAGGCTTAGGCCGGGAGGCCACTGATTGCCTCAATGAGGTCAGGTGGAGCTGGCCAGGGTTCCCCTCTGTGATTGGTTGCTAGGGTTTCTGCTGGGAGCCCTCTGATTGGCTCCAGGACGTAATCTCCTTAGTTACAGTATTTCGGATCCGGATACCCACAATATCCGCTTTATGCGGCCAACTATCGGCAGATAACTATCTGGATTTCTACAGAAATCCGTTATCTTGAAACAGAATCGAAAAGCTGAAAATCCGGAGGAGTAGCCCTGCACATCACAAACATTCATACAATATGCATCAATTCCTGTGTTATTTGTCATGCTTACATACCTGCCCCTGTGTGCTTCAGAATGAAGTTCTCATCATCAAACTTCTTTCCATAGATAGATTTCCCTCCTGTGCCATTGTGATTGGTAAAATCTCCAGCCTGACACATGAACTGGGGAATGATTCTGTGGAAGCTGCTGCCCTTAAAGCCAAAGCCCTTTTCATGTGTGCAGAGGCAGCGGAAGTTTTCTGTAAGGCAGAAGAATTAAGAGTATGTTTACCACAAGCAGAACTCAATCCATGTCATTCCTTCCAGGAAAAACATACAGAAAATTATCAATTTTATTAGGTCTCAGTTTATGTATTTTTTTCATGACGTGCACTTTACAGTCAGCTCATACTATCCATTTGGTGGTTCAATGCATTAGTTTTTTGCTACACTGTTGTATATGGGGTTGTTCCCATATAAATGGTACACTTTACCAAAGAACAGTTAGCCTAATTTTTTTTTAAAGAGTAGATGGTCTGCTATAAAGATGGTAAAAACCTTGTTGCCTTAACCTGAGTCATATTGGAGGACTGATGAAGTTGGAGAAACAGTGTGTTGTGTTTGCATGCATGAACTTGTAGTTGTAATTTATACCACTACAGATTAGAGCGCATGACTACAATCACAAGACTGAATTTACAGCAGTCTTTGCAGAAAACTGATATGACGCACGGGAGGGCTGTAAGCTTTTGCCATGTAAACAATCTCAGCCATGTTCAATTCTCCACTGCTCTCTAGCTTTGGAGAACATTATTAACCAATGCCAGCAACTCATAACCTTTTAGTGGCTACAAGAGACAAAACCTATGATAAGACTAGGCAGGGAGAGGGTTTATGGCAGTGTTTTGTAAGACTAGTCATAAATAACACAATTTATATGACTTTAATAACTAGTAATAACTGGGTAACACAAGCATTCCTGCTTCACATAGATGGTGTGAGTAGGTGGAGAGACTGTGGTGAATATGGCATTTAGAGGAAGGGGCTAATCTGTCCTTGTCAACAATGACTTAAAATTCCAATCTCAAATCTTATATCGTTCTTATCAAATCTACTGAAATGTGATAAATGAAAAAAATAAAATAAATGATGGAAACCTGAAGTAGTGCCTGAATAACAGAGTGGGTTAATCAAACTAAGGTTCACTGCTTCAAATTTCTGTATTAGGAATGTCTGCAGAACCTTCTCTTATGTTTTGTTCAATTGTTGTCCCTTATCGCTGGGCATACACATGTATGATGTGGTAAAGGGATTGAGGTCTACCTAACCGACATGTGCCCCACTGGATGTGAGATCAGACTCAGGAATGATTTGATGTAATATCCCTTTTCTCTGGTTGCTGCAGCACAAATCTATGGAGCATTGTGCTCACATTCCTCCCACCTGAGCACTCCCCACACTTGATCTTTCATGGATTGGCCTCTCCCAATCAGTGTTTGAAGGGGTAGAACAGGCTCTTTTAAAACAGATGTTAGATTCACTAATTTAATCAAATAAAAATGTCTAGTCTATTAAAAATATTTCACGATCTGTAGTGCCGCTGTATACAAGTGCAACACGTCTGTACAGCACCTGTTCCCTGCAGTGTCATCCCCTAGATCGAGCTTGACCCAGACAAGCAGCTCAAATCTTGTGTATGTACACATCCGAACTCACTGAAAATGGCTTGCTTATCAGTTCAGTATTTCAGAAGACAGACTGAAGTTCTGTCTGTACAGGAGGAAACTACTGTAAACATGAAGTGCCGTTTTCTCCTGATTAAGTACACACATGAGATTATTGGAGTTGTAGGCTGGCCCTCTTTAAGTGTGCTATCTAATTTGAAAAAAAGTCTTGTTCTAGAAACTGGAATGCAATAAAATGCACTATTGTGACAACAAAAAGATGCTGTCGCATAAAAGTAGAGTACATGATAACCAGAGTTAGTACCTGCTAACGATGTTTTGAACAATCCTTCAGGGCAAGGTGAGACGTCGCTCCTCCCAGACGCAGGAACAGACAGCACTCCCCCTATAAAAAAGTCACATGGTCAGTACACCCTCAGTGCGTTAAGCCAAGTACCGGACAGGTGAACAACCACTAACCCACAATGTGCAACTATTTCACACAGACAAGACACTAACACCCGGGTGGGATCGTTGCCCTGAAGGATTGTTCAAAACATCGTTAGCAGGTACTAACTCTGGTTTTTTCATACAATCCTTCAGGGCAAGGTGAGACGATTAACAAGTAATACAACCTCAGGGTGGGACCACCGCTTGGAGAACTTTTCTTCCAAACGCCTGGTCATTAGCTGACATTGCATCAATACGATAATGACGAATGAATGTTGAAAAACTTGACCACGTAGCCGCTTTACAAATCTGCTCAGGTGAAGCGCCTGCCTGATTAGCCCATGACGTTGCCATAGCTCTAGTGGAGTGTGCTTTAAATGATGCTGGAACCTCAGCTCCCATAATCTTATATGCCTCAACAATAGCTAGCTTGATCCAACCGGCTATAGTGGATTTTGAAGCCCTCTGACCCAAGTTCCTACTTGAATGCAGAATAAACAAGGAATCTGATTTCCTGATATGTGCGGTTCTGTCTATATATTCTAATACACATCTCCTAACATCTAACATGTGAAAAATCTCTTCCTTCTCACTTTTTGGGTTTACCGAAAAAGTAGGCAGCACAATATCTTGTGACCTATGAAATTTTGACATAATTTTGGGACAAAATTTAGGATCCGTCTGAAGAATAAGTCTATCCTGACAATCCTGAAAATACGGGCTCTTTATTGATAAGGCTTGGATCTCACTCACTCTCCTTGCCGTAGTCACTGCCACCAGAAATACCGTTTTAAAAGTCAACAACTTTAATGACGCTTTCTGCAAAGGCTCAAACGGACTCTTACACAAACCGTTTAGAACTACAGACAGATCCCAAGGTGAAACATACGGCTTAAATATTGGGACCTTCCTAGACACTGCTTTTATAAACCTTATAATCAAAGGTGAGGAAGAAATTGGAATGCCTGAAAAAGCCGACAAGGCTGCAATCTGTACTTTCAAAGTACTGACTGATAGTCTTTTTTCCCAACCGTCTTGGAGAAAATCCAAAACCGCTGGAATGGAAAGGCCATCAAACTTTGAGTCTTTTAACCAGGAATGAAAAGTTTTCCAGTATTTCAAGTAAATTTTTCTCGTCACCTCTTTACGGCTGGAGATCAAAGTACCAGCCGTCTTATCCGATACCCCCATCTTCCTAAGCAACACTAGCTCAGGATCCAGACCGCCAGACTCAGCCTGCCTGGATGAGGATGCCATATTTCCCCCTGATGGAGTAAGTCTGGTCTTTCTGGAAGTCGCCAAGGCTCCCCTGACGACAGATACCTGATCCTTGCAAACCAACTCCTTCTTGGCCAGATCGGAGCAATCATTATCATTGGAGATCTGCAGGTTCTCCATTTGTCTAGTACTGCCGGAATTAGAGTCAGTGGTGGAAACGCATACAGAAGGGGGAAATCCCACTTCTGATTGAACGCATCCACTCCCAGACAACTGTCCCTCGGATTCAATGAGAAAAATTGTTTGACCTGACAATTTTCCTCTGTTGCAAACAAATCTATTGTTGGCATTCCCCATTTCTCTGTTATACACCGGAACACTTCCCTGTTCAGAGACCACTCTGAGGATAGAAGCTTGTTCCTGCTCAGTTTGTCTGCATCCATGTTTAGTGTTCCCCTGAGATGAAGTGCTCTCAAGGATAACACATGGCCTTCTGCCCATGATAAAATTCTCTCCGCTTCCTCCTGTAATAACGGGGATCGCGTGCCTCCCTGCTTGTTTATAAATGCCACCACAGTCACATTGTCTGACTGAATCAGTACATGCGACTGGTTTACTGTCGATTGTACTTCCAATAAGGCCAACTGTACTGCTTTCAGCTCCCTCCAATTGGATGACATTAGGGACTCGGCTTTTGTCCATTTCCCCTGAAATGCTTTGTGTCCTATATGGGCCCCCCATCCCCACGAACTTGCGTCCGTAGTTAGGATGAAGTCTGTTGGATTTCTCCAAAGACTGCCCTTCACAAGGTTTGATTCCATCAACCACCACTGAAGGGATAACACAACAGTTTTGGTGATGCATACTTTGAAGTCCAGCGTCTGCGGACGCCCGTCCCAGTTTTGCAGCAGAAATGTCTGCAACTTCCGCAAATGAGCTAATGCCCATGGTACTGCCACCATTGTGGAAGACATTAGACCCACCACCCGAGAAATCGTTCTCAATGATGGACTGGGATCCATTTGTAAATTTTGCACAGCACCCGCTAATTTCTCCACCTTTTCTGGTGGAAGGAACATCTTCTGACTTGTTGAGTCTATTAATATTCCCAGAAATATTATTTTCTGACTTGGAACAAGTGATGACTTGTCCACATTGATGATCCAACCCAGAGACTGAAGGTGATTGGAAACTACATTTAATACGTTTTCCATTTCCTCCACTGAGTTGGCTAACAACAGTAAGTCGTCTAGGTACGGGATCACCAGTATCGACTTTTCTCTTATAGGAATTAATGCTTCTCCCAGAATTTTGGTGAACATTCTTGGGGCAGAAGTTATTCCAAACGGGAGGCAAACGAATTGAAAATGCATCACAATCCCGTTTACCTTTACCGCGAATCTTAGGAATTCCTGTGACTTTACGTGCATCGGCACGTGCCAGTAAGCGTCTCTTAGATCCAGAGACGCCATGAATGCTCCTGGAAACAACAGATCCCTTACAGAAAAAATTGATTCCATTCGAAATCTTTTCTTTTTCATGAAAGGATTCAGGGTCTTCAGATTTAGAATCAATCTGTACTTCCCTGAGGGTTTTTTTACTAAAAAAATTGTCGAATAAAACCCCCTTTTTTGCTCTTTTAGTGGTACTTTCCGAATTACCTTTTGATCCAACATATTTTGCAAGATCTCCAGAATTTCTGGAGCCAGCGCTGGGTCTCTTGGTGGCTCTGATAGCACAAATCTCGACGGAGGAGGGTGGGCAAATTCTATGCGATATCCGAATCGAATCAGTTGACGAATGAATGGACTTTTCGTCAACTGACTCCACCCGTGGTAAAAGTATCTTAGTCTTCCCCCCACCGCCAGAAAAGAGTCACTGCGGTTTAGACGGGGCCTCAAGAGTCTTAGCTCTGAAACCCCCCTTCCCTGACCTATCAAAATTCCATCTTCTACTTTTCTTTTGATCTTTTGTCTGCTCCCTTTGATTAATTTTGGGCCTACGAAAAAAAGTTTTATTAGGCACCAATTTCGGCTTTTTAGGGAACGTTTTCTTTTTATTAGAAGTCCTCTCCAGAGCTGAGTCCAGCTCTGGACCAAAGAGAAGGTCTCCTGTAAATGGAACGCCACATAACCTATTTTTTGATGTGAGATTGCCATCCCAAGTTTTCAGCCACAAGGCTCTGCGGCAAACATTTATCAAGGCTGTGGACCTGGCCGTGAACCTAACCAATTCGGCCGAAGCATCAGCCAAATATGCCGCGGCTTTGAGCAAAACTGTAATAGAGTTTAATAACTGTTCCACCGAGGCACCAGCTAAAATACTAGATTTTAGTTGATTAATCCATAATTCAAGGGTCCTTGCCACACAGGTAGAAGCAACTGCTGGTCTGAATGACGTAGCACTAGCTTCCCAAGACCGCTTAAGATACGCGTCCAATTTTTTATCAATCGGATCTTTAAGATCCCCAAGATCTTCAAATGCCAGATCTCCCTGCTTTGTTACCTGGGAAAACGGGGTATCTAATTTAGGACATCTATCCCAAAGAGTAGTATCCTCTGCAGAAAACGGAAACCTTCGTTTTAATGCTTTGGATAATAACAGTCTTTTTTCCGGATCAGTCCATTCCTTCAGTATGGACTGTTTGATAGCCTTATGAACGGGAAACACCAGTCCTTCCCTTTCTTCCATACCTTTGTATAATTGATCGTGGACAGAAAGGCTAGCCGAACTATCCTTATTTAATTCTAAAGTATCATTGATAGCTGCAATCAACATCTCAGTATCCTCAATGCGAAACTTAAATCTAGAGTTTGACTCTGAGCCTATCTCCTCATTGTCTGAATCATCAGAGCTAACAGTTGTCTCCGTGACTTCCAAACTACCAGTTTCAAGAGCGGGCACCACCTCAACATCCTGTGATGATGGCTGCCCTGCACTAGAGAGGGATGATTTAAATGATTCCAATGAGGCATTAATTTCCTCTCTAAATGCTTTCAAAGTGTCCTGTACAGAAGGACCTGATTGCTCGCCCATAACCTTATCCATACACAATTGGCATAAGGTTTTTGCATATGGCAACGCCAATTTAGCACTACACACTGGGCATCTTTTGTATGTAGGTGGAGGCCTGGTCTTGTCAGCCGACTCTGACCCTTTCACCTGAAAGACATAGCCCAGAAAAATAAATCAGAGATGGTTTTGCTCCCAATGCTATCTAAGCAAGCAAATACACCAACCGCCCCAGAACGAGATTCAGCCATCTCACCTTCTGAGCCGCTGAGCTGCCTTCCGTCTTGTCTGTGGCCGACATGATCTTTCACATCCAGCCCAAGACGCTGTCTCTCACACGTGCAGCTGCGCGGCTTCCCCATATAAACCTTCCGGCAATCAGCGTGGAAGAGGCGGGACCGGAAGCGACCGAGAGACAAACAGCCAGCTTCCAATAAGACGCGAGTTCCGGCCTACCCGCCGGAAACTACGCGTCACGTAGGCGACATGCGCACAACCGATCGCATCCGACCCGGAACAGCCAGCCTTCTGCACGTGCAAACAGCCCCGCTCTGCACCACAGCTGCCGCTTACCTTCGGTCTCCGCTACGCTGACCACCAGGGGAAGCCTCCACGCCCTCTACTCTTGCTGCCCCTCATAGAGGGAGAAAGGTAGGCAAGCCCCACAAGTTCCAGCATGGGGCGATGGGCTAGACTGCCTCAGTGCCACAGTCTCAGCCCACCCTAAGGAATGCAACCTGCAGCCCAGCACACAGGTCCCACTCCCAGGGGAGATGCCGACCTGCCTGGACGCAGGAACAAACAGCACTGAGGGTGTACTGACCATGTGACTTTTTTATAGGGGGAGTGCTGTCTGTTCCTGCGTCTGGGAGGAGCGACGTCTCACCTTGCCCTGAAGGATTGTATGAAAAATGAATATTATAACGTTCCACAGAGACACTGTCATCAGGCACTTACCTACTGTCATTGGAACAATATCTGAACGCAGTAAAAAACGTATTCGACCAGCAGGCTTGTTTCCGATTTTGATATCCATGTAAACTTGTGGGTTGGCTCTCATTTTTTTAGGAGGTGGCTCTCCCTTCAATAAAACAAATGAAAAAAGGTTACATTCATATAATAATAATAATAATAATAATAAAAAAAGATCAGATGAAAAAAAAAATTATTTGGCATTTAAGGGACAGGCAGATAGGGTAACAACACATTAAAGTGGAAATAGACGTAACCTGTACCTCAAGGAATTTGTCCAATACTGGAAATGGCATTCTGGATTAATGGTAATTACGAGTTAAGGTAAGATAAATTAGATGTCTTAATTGACCGATTACCCCGGAGAATGGAAGGGTGCTCAGGAATCATAAGTCACCTCTCCCCATTGCAGTCATGACACACAAGATGACTTTCTCTTATCTGGAGCTTCTTCCAATGAACTGTAGTCCCAACCAGCCACAGTAATTAATTTGGCTGACAGCAGCATGGAAGACCAAGGGACCTGAAAGACTAGTTAACTTAAAGGCAATTGATGTAAAATTCCCATGTGGTTAGGGTTATTGAGATAGCCTTAATAATAAGTGTAACCTATAATTAGGGATCCATAATAAGGGATTATAGCACTGAAGTGTTACCTCTTGTGTAGCAGTTGTAGTTGCTTCTGTACCTTCTGCCTGTTCGGTTTCTTCCAGTGTTTTACCAGAGAATTTCTTCAGCCAGTCATCATCAGACCACACTAGCAGAAAGATACAGCTTGTTAGATGGTAATTCTTGCAAAAAGTCTTCGGAAGCAATAAACAGCCTGACACATGGTCATGGTGGCCAGGGACATGCAGATACAATTCAACTGCCCTCAGAACATAAATTCCATTAACAGAACCGTTTGACTTTGAGCAGCTCCCGTCTCCGGTACAGAGAAAATATGAAGAATGGCTTGTTTATTCAAGTGGTGCTACTTATCGGTAGAGTAAAACCACAGCCCGCTTAATCCCTCCGCTTAACTTCACTATGCCAGACGTCTGCTGTTAGGAATCCACAAAAGCAACCCACCTGGCTGACAATGTAGGTACCTTTTGAAAACTGGTACATATGTGTAATTTTGTCAGTAACATGTTTCATGGTTTTTTAAAAGTAAAACTTTTTTTCTTTTTGTGCAATACCAGTTGCCTGGCTGTCCTGCTGATCCTCTGTCTCTAACACTTTTAGCCATAGCCCCTGAACAAGCATGCGGCATATCAGGCGTTTCCGACATTAATGTCGGAACTGAGAAGATTAGCTGTATGCTTGTTTCTGGTGTTATTCAGACACTATTGCATCCAAAGACATTAGCAGGGCTGCCAGGAAACTGGTATTACTTAAGGAGGAATAAATATGGCAGCCTCCTTATACCTCTCCCTACAGTTGTCCTTTAAACAGACAATTATCTGCTTCTGCCCTGTGAGAGAACCTCAATCCTCATTTGTGAATCCTTACCTGCTTTTGAGGAACCCTCCTTTAATCTCATGGGCTTTGCCAGGTTCACACGTATCGTTCTTCCAAACAATTCTGATTCATTCTAGAAACAAAAAACAACAATGTCCATTTGACTGGCAGAGAACCTAAAAGAGAAACGCTCAAACTACTTTAATATGGGGTTGCTGATTTTTGCAGGAACTGGCTATATCCACATTTAATATGGAGGACTCTGAATACCGGTGAATAAAAATGTTCTGTGTGTGAACTAGTGCCTTAAAAATGTTGGTGTACTCCTAATGTAAGGGTAATCAAACCACAGTATAAAAATCTGTCAATGCAAGAACATGCTGAGTATATCGGTAATTCCTTCTCGTTTTTACATATTAAAAGGCCTTTAATGATGCTGTACTGCGTATTCACTGTTGCTGTGATAAGAGCACATAAGAGTACAGGAAAGCTGACTGTGTGTTTGAAGAGACATCTACCATAATGCAACGTGGCAGAGTTGTGCTGCCAGAAGAGAAGTATATCTTGATGGCAGGATGGATGCAGTTTTTACACACAATACAGCACACTTTTATTACACATTCTCCTCAGTATCAGTTTAAAATCAGTGTCAACACAAATCCCCCCTTCTGCTGGCATGAATGAGGACAAAGGCACTTTAAAAAAAAGGTATTGGCTGATTGGGTGGAGGGGTTGAAAGCCACAGCTTTGTTTGGTCGGCGTTGCATATTCAGGTAATACCGGTAGTCCTAACAACAATATATTGTTTATGAACAGCAAACATCTGTCTATCCCCAGTGCTACCCTTTCTGGGAGATGTAGTCTGTGCTCCACAATTTGCTGAGTGAATATGTGATACAGCAGAAGAAGAAATGCTGCTCCCTTTTCCTCTTCACTGACTTAACGCAGGACAGTGTTTCTGCTGATTCAATGGTAAAAGCTACCTTTTTCACCCTGACAAAAACAGGATTTGTCCCAAGCTGGCAAACAAATAATGTGCATCAAGATAGCCTGACTGAGAAGATGGCATCCCGTCGGCCACCTTCTCCGCTCCTCTAATTGGACACGTAGTAGGCATTCGACAGTTTCAATTGGAGATATCTACGACTGGTACTTCAAAAGTTTGGCATCACCGGGAAGTTCCCTAATGCGATCAGAAGTGTCTACACTAATCTTACGGCTAATGTCTGCAATATGGAGCTGACATCACCCTTCCCAATTAAAAATGGGACTAGATGGGTCCCATCTCTCCCCACTCCTTTTTGCCATGTGTATCGAACCCTTGGTACTGCTGGTCAGAGGCTCATCAGATATAGCTGGCATTAACACTGGAGGTGAAACCTTTTAGATTTCCCTATTTTCGGATGATACTACCTTCTCACTCTAACCCTGCTGTATTCTTTTCCCAATCTATTTAAAGTTATAGACTGTTTCTGTAATGCTGGGAATACACCATACAATTTTCTGTAAAGGTGGCCATACACTGGTCGATTTGCCATCAGATTCGACCATCAGATAGATCCCTCTCTGATCGAATCTGATCAGAGAGTGATCGTATGGCTGCCTTTACTGCAAACTGATTGTAAATCGATTTCAGCATGAAACCGATCACAATCTGTGGTGGTGCTGCAGCTGCCGCCCCCTCGCATACATTACCTGCTCCGCCGGCGCGTCCTCCGGTCTTCGCGGTCTCTTCTCCGCTGGGTTCCGGACCGGCAGGCTTCACTTCTTTCTGTCCGGGGAAGTTTAAACAGTAGAGGGCGCTCTACGGTTTAAACTTCTTGCCGGGACAGGAAGTTCAGTGAAGCTGCAGCCCTGGAGCCCAGCGGAGAAGAGACAGCGGTGACCGAGAGGATTCGCGCCGGCTGGAGCAGGTAATGTATTGCGTCGGTCGTTGGGCATTCGAACGCCACTATCGACACACTCTCGACCCGCCGGCGATCGAGCAAAATCTTTCGCACGGACGGCTCGACGGGAACGATTGATTTTGGACGGAAATCAATTGTTTGCGTAATGATTTCACAGCAGATTCGATCACAGTGATCGAATCTGCTGTATATCGGCGGGAAAATCGTGAGGTGTATGGGCCCCTTAAGATTCTCTGTTAGATTTACCTGCCAGATAGATAAATTCCAACATGTTCGAATTTATCTATCTAACCATCTATCTGCTGAGCAATTAGGCATTATTCTACTCAGCAGGAGATGACCAGAAGACAATGCACCAGAGATAATGACCATTCTCTACAGAAAATAATCTAATTATGCATTCTAATAGAAAAACTAACAGAAAAATCTAACAGAAAATTGTATGGCGTATTACCAGCATTAGGTGTCCAGGTTCAAGACTATTAACTCGTATGCTGGGCATACACGGTGAGATAATGCGCCGGAATCGAGCCAGCGGCTTGATGCTGGCGCATCACCGCTAGTCCGCGCGGATCAATTCCCGTTCGTCCCCGCAGGTACTTCCTTATCAGCGCTTCGTTTTTGCCCATTGTCCGCCCGCGAGGATCGAGCCGGAAATCGATCCACGCGGTGATCAGACACGTCGGAAATTATCAAGCAGCGGCTCGATTCATAAGAAAATACACCGCCGTGTATGCCCAGCATTAATCAGAGGCAATTTCCTCTGGACTATCGGGCACACAGAAGCTTGGCCTATCTCAATCCTTTGGATTTAAAATCAAATGGTATTAAATATCTCGGCAAAACGCTCAAACCCACACTTGATCATCTCTACAAGGTCAACTACACCCCAATGTACGCATCTTTACATAAGCTACTATCTGACTGGCCTCACTATCAATTTTCACCCAGGTCACATTAGCATGGTCAATACAACTATATTTCCTAAGATCCTCTACCTTTTCCACACCCTGCCCACAAAGATTTTACTCAATGACCTCAGTACATTACAGTTCCACATAACACTCTTTATTTGGCCGAAACCTCCCACCTGAATGTAACCCAATTTATGCAATTCCTACTAGATTTGGTACAGCAGGCAAAGGGTGTATGACAGTGCACCTGATTGACTGACTGGCGTCTGCTGACCAGATAAATGTAGGAAATGTATTTAGCTGGGAGTTAGCAATTGTGTTTGTTGCAGTTAGCATTCAGTTTAGAGGCAGTGGGGGTGAATTCCCTGGGGATGAGAGTTCCGGGGCTCGACCACACTTTCCTCTAGGTATCGCATGGTGGTTTGGGGGCCCCAGCCAGTGAGAGAGACTGGGGCCCCCTGGCTGTTGTGCGGACCAGTGTTTGTGATGGTTTATTTGGCATCTTAAAACTCCTAGAATAAGGTATCAATACCTGTCCAGTGATAAGTTAAGGGGGAGATTTGTTGCTCCTAAACTGCTTTTCTATTTTTGGGCTGCAAGGCTAGACCAAATCATTCAGTAGACTTCACCCCCAGAGTGGTGAGATGGGTCGATCTAGAAGCTGCTTTGATTCCCCCTTTCCCTATAGCCTTTGGAGAAAAAAATCCTATTATCCCTGATCTTCACTCACTCTCGATCATGCAGTCTACTCTATAGTCAATTTAACCTTGGGTATTGCTTTCCCCCCCTCCTGTGCCCACATGATGCTTGCCCTTCTTGCCTATTGCATAATGCCTATTACACACCAGACAATTTTCTGTTAGATTTTCTGTAAATAGATTATTTTCTGTAAAGTACTGGTAGAGACTGGTCATTATCTCTGGTGCATTGTCTTCTGGTTATCTCCTGCTGAGTAGAACAATGCTTAATTGCTAGGCAGATAGGCAACATGTTGGAAATTATCTATCTGGCAGGTAAATCTAACAGAAAATTGTATGGTGTGTACTAGGCATAATGTGTCCCTTGATATGGACAATATTGTGCAACTGATCTTAAACCTTATCTCTACTTGCACTTAACACTGCTGGTCGCACCTTCTACTTTTTGTTCTGGATTCAAATGGTTATTGCTTCTCCTTGTCATGCATCACCAAACTCTACATTGGTTGGCAGTTGTTTTTTCTAGGTTTAAAATGCTACCCTATTCACATAATAGTTAATCGAGATAAATTCTGTATATGTATCCTGCACTTAATATTTTTATTCATTTATGCATACACTACCACTTTTTTTAAAAAAAAGTTGTTCACTCTGCAGGTAATTGCCAGCATTCAATGATATTTTATGACTCTAGCAAAACTGCCCAGACCGTGTAATCATCACTGTTCACTGAGGCCATTTCATATTCGAAGTCTGGTGGTGACTGGCTTTGCTTAAAGGGGAACTGAAGAGAGAGGTATATGGAGGCTGTCATGTTTCTTTCCTTTTAGACAATACCAGTTGCCTGGCAGCCCTGCTGATCCTCTGTCTCTAATACTATTAGCCATAGCCCCTGAACAAGCATGCAGCAGATCAGGTGTTTCAGTGGTTCAGACTTATAAGTCTGATCTGACAAGACTAGCTGCGTGCTTGTTTCTGGTTTTATTCAGATACTACTGCAGAGAAATAGACCAGCAGGGCTGCCAGGCAACTGGTATTGATTAAAAGGAAATAAACATGACAGCCTCCATATACCTCTCTTTTCAGTTCCCCTTTAAACTCCTGCTGCAGGCATTTTAGTGGCATGAACCAAAAATCTGACCTATATAGGAGTCAATTAAAAATGACTGTCACGGCCAGTGAAATCATTAGCAAGAGCCAGTCAGCCCACATTATAAAGTAGCTACCTGTCAGTGGGAAGCCACTGCTAATGCAAGACACTAGCATGTATCCAGTGATCCCAGAGTTGGTTTGGTAGAGCTATAATAAAAGTAATAAGTGTATAGCACCATCTACTGGCCACTTAACATACTGCGCAGTAGACTGTAGGTAAGGTGTGTGGCAGCAAAGCTAGAATAAACATAATAGAGAAAGATTGCTCTTGCCTTCACTGTCCCATACGGAATTGGAATGTTTATTCATACAGCAAGATCACAAAAGAATACAAGGGAATGTGAAGGTCTATATGACTAAAACATTTGTTCATCACAACCAAGTATCAAAACCCAAGCCCAGAGGGAAACACAACACTGAATAATAAACATCTGTTGTTGTCAACATTAAAGCCCTAGTTCAGCTTCCAATTTTTTATATAAACGATAATAAATTTGCATTAATTACCAATTCACAAAGTCTGTTTTACACTGCACACTTGCACTGTACTTTTTGTAATACATTTAAAATACATGGATGCTGGTTACTCCTTGCTGATTGCAGAGTGAGGCCTAATGGAATTAACTTTTCTCCTGAGTTTTCTCACAGGAGATGTTTCCTAATTTTATTAGCAATTACCAGATTAACACTTTGCGGCCTGCAGCGCAACTAAAGTTCCATCCACCCTATCTAGTGTATAATAAAGCAATTAAAGCTTTCAGAGTGTTTATATAACGCATCACCCTGCAATTAAAAAAAAAAAAAAAACATCACTGCTCTCTTATTTAACTATTTAACCCTTTTATACAGAGGGAGGGTGTGACAAGGATAACCAATTTATTGTAGAGAGCGACTAGACAGGAAGTGATGGTGAGAGCTGTAGCTGCAGTCTTGGTCACAAACCGTTAACCTCTCAGCAGTATTTCTTCCAGGTTTAACTCAGAATTATACTGTTAAAGGAATTTTCTTCTTATATGAAATATAATTAATATAATAAACACTGGTAGCATGAAGAAAGAGAAATATGGAGACTGCCATATGGTTATGCCCTAGTACAAATGGTTGCTAGGCTGTTTTGTGGTGGTTTTCTGACCTCACCTAACCTCAACCCCCCCCCCCCCCCCCCTCATCATATTTTCCTTGAAGATAACCAATCCATAATGCAATATCCACTGAAATGAAGGAAACTGACCTACCATGTTATCAATGGCTGCAGCTGCATCCTACAAGAATAAACAAAGATAGGTAAATGGGTTAATACGTAGACTTTAGTACAAAACCTTTGGAACACATCATCACTATACAAGTCAGTCAATTTGTATCTGAAAGCCATTAAATATCTTTTTAAGTGGACCTGAACTCTTGCAAAGGACAGAAGGAAAGCATAGAGAAATGCACATAGTATGGATTTAGAGAGTTTCACCTGTCTAATTCTCCTTCATCTGTGACCTGCGACTAAGCACAGGTTGTAATCTGATTCAGCTGCATAGCTCCCAAAATGTCCCTCTTTTGGAGGGACAGTCCCTCTTTTGGGAGATCTGTCCCGTTTCCTCATTTGTCCCTCTTTCTGGACTTTGTCACTGTATGTATGTATGTTGTTAGAACCTGCTTCTATATCACCTTGCTTCGACACCAGTAACTTCTTACAGTTACGTCTCACAGAGAGATCACTTGACTCTCCACACAGCAAGTAGGAGATAGACTTCCTCAGGCTTCTTCAATGTTTACGTTATTTATTCAAGTAACAGAAATACAGATAGATACAGTTTATCATCTCCTGGCAAAGCAGACTTCCATGTTGCGTTACAGCTGCGTGAGTACCTTCCTGCTGAAAGTACCCAGGTCTTCTTGTATCTACTCTATGTTACATCTAGACTACCTATGTACAGCATACATTATATCAGATTACAGAAAGGAAGCACATACTTAGAGGTCCCAGTCAGCCTTGCGAGCTATTGCGAAAGAGCAGAATGAGCTCCCATAGCTCCCTCCGCCTTTAATACTGACTAGGAAAGAGTTAAATATGACATCATCTTCGCCACCCCCTAGATCAGACTGTTGGTGGACCCACTCGTGGTGTCATCATACACACCTACTTGATTAATAATCAATGAGGCTTCTGACCTATATGCAGGAATGTGGATATTTACATAACATGGCTGATGTTTATTGTTCTAGTGGCGGTGCATGCCCAGGTCAGGGAGACCTGCGGCCTTGTACTAGAACAGCTTCTTGGTATGTTCTAGTTCTGCTGACAGAACTGCAGATTTTCTCTCTCAGAGAAAATCCCCTTAAAGGGCCGATCTGCACTCCAAGCCTTTTTGACTAATTCAGTCCAAATAACTGAGGCCTACTTAAATTATAACGTATGTATGTATGTATGTATGTATGTATGTATGTATGTATGTATGTATGTTAAAAATTATGTTTGACTAAACTTTATTCCCATCCTGTAAATTGATTTATTACTAGTTTTAAAATGTAAATATGAACCATAATATATAAAGGACCAGTGTGGTTTGGGTTAAAAAAAACTAAATTTTTCTTATGAAATCTTTATGTTATGCGTGACTAGGGGTGTGATCAGGGGTGGTGTGGGCGTGGCTTAAGTGCCCCTCTTTCTCATCTCAAAAAGTTAGGAGGTATGCAGCTGACTGCAATGGCAGAGCAGCTTATTGGGAAACACAGTGTGTTAAGGTGTCTGCTTTCATGAAAGCAGGAAGTAGACACACTGCAGGTTTATTGAGGGATTTGTATCAGCTTTAGAGCAGAGAAGGAGTTCTGAGTTCAAGTCCCCATTAATGTCAGTCAGAAGCAGTTTATTTTCTTTTCTTTTTTTAAAAGTAAACTTGTTGGAAACTGCATGGCAACAGTACATACCATAGAATTATCGGTACTTATCCGTTAGCCGGGCGCATCCGGCAGGTGGCGACAAAACTCCACCAGAGTTACATCTTTCCCTACTATCCATGTCGGCCTGGAGGGGGAATAGTAATTAGCGCCACCTGCCGGATGCGCCCGGCTAACGGATAAGTACCGAATTATCTTCTATACTGCAGAGCAGAAAGTAAAATGTATCCTTTTTCATTCCCTAGAACTTTGCAATGACACATTCATTCCACACAGAGTAGGGAAGCTATGCACCCATACAGATGATGGCCCTGCTGTGCATGCTGTGGTGCAATTACTCAGTAGCAGCTGAACGTTATGAGAGACAGGTTTCCTGACTAAAACATCAGAGCCACACAGAGTGGTGAGCACGTAATAAGAAAAACACCACAGTTACCTGCATATGTCAGTGCAAATGATGCTTTCAAAAGATGCTTGAAATACATAGAGAGGATATTAGGAAGGAATTATTTTTAGTGTGATCGTGGACGAACACACTACGCATTCAGTGGAACAATACAGGAACAGCATTAAGACCATAATGCATACATACTTTTTATAACGGGACTGTATAATTCCCAGGAGTCTGGTAGTCAGAGCTCTTGAAAAACTACAGCTGGCACCTAACTTTTGAATTGGCTCATAAATTTTTACAATATAGTTTTTGGTCAGCTTACTTCTTAAATAAATGGCAAACATTTAAATTTGATTTAAATAACAGAGTGAATTAGAAACCTTTAGAAAGGTTTCTAATTCACTATGGCCAGTAGCAAAGGCTACTGGCCATAATGATATTCCTTCCTTTTTTAACCAAAAAAATCCCATAACAAAGCTCTGTAAATTAAAATGTATATACGCTTAATCTAAAAAATACATAAGTAGTTTTTTTTGGTACTTTTCCGTTAGCCGGGCGCATCCACTAGGTGGCGATACAACTGCACCAGAATTACATCTTTCCCGACTATCCATGGCGACCTGGAGGGGGAATAGTAATTATAGTAGATGTGCCCGGCTACCTTTTTTTTTATGGGCTCGCAAGGGCAGGGCTCTCACACCCTTTTGTGTTTTGGAATGTGTTATCCATTTCATAGCTTGCACTGTTATACAGTTTATTCATCATGTTACATCTGTCATTGTAATCGCCAGTTCTGTATTTTGTACCAGTGTCTATATTTGATGTATACCATACCCCTTGTTGTTGTTTTCCTACTTTGTACAGCTTCTCAGAACATGTTGGCGCTTTATAAATCAATAATAATAATAGTGGGTCTGTGCACACTGATCATTGTCCAGCATTCCAACCATCCTCCCTTCTGCAGTGAGGGAGACAATGTGACAGAGTTGTCACTTGCCCAATCTCTATCAAGTGGTATCCAGAAAACCTGACTTCTGGACAGTTTGCAACAAGCGCGGCAGTTTGCTTCTCTAGCTGAGCAAAGTGGCTATGCCCCCCCCCCATTTGTATGAACTAAGCCCTGACTCCTGCATATATGCATTTTGGTGACAGTCACTATCTCCAGTATTGAGCATGGGTTGTCTGCAAACTTTGCAGTGTGCGGGAGTGTGATAGAGAGCACTGAGGATTATCTCAGTCTTTTGACATATTGTTCCAAGGTAGATTGGAAAATCTCTGGCTGCTGATTTATTACCAAGCTATTTGCGCTTAGATCTTTTTGCATACTACTATTTCTTTTAGAAGCACCTTGATAGGTTTACATTTTCTACGTAGATGCATAAACATTTCTCTACTTTTAGTGGTGATAATGCATATTAAGAAAAATAAGTCAGAGGAGTTAATACTTTAATAAAAGCCTCTTCTATATGATCCAAAGTAAAACAAATTCAATTGTCTAAAACTAAATGTAGGCCCTATGGTGGATTCCTCCCCTACAACTTCATCTTAACCATTATATGACTGATTAAAGGACATCTGTAGTGAGAAGAATATGGAGGCTGCCATATTTATTTCCTTTTAAACAATACCAGTTACCTGGCAGCCCTGCTGATCTATTTGGCTGCAGAAGTGTCTGAACAGCTCCAGAAACAAGCATGCAGCTAATCTTGTCAGATCTGACAATAATGTCAGAACAAGCATGGGCCCACGAGTAGTTGCAAGTCCCTAAGGACTCGAATTCGTGATTTAAATGAGGCTTAATTGCCTCAGCTGTGCGGCTGGGTCCGAAGGGGTTTGTTACCCATAAGTCCGTCATCCTCGTTGCACTCCAAACAGCTTGCACACGTCCTGCGTGGAAAGAGCATCTATTGCTCAAATGTGACCCATGGAATCTAATGAAAAAAAACAAAACTGAACTGAGAACCTAAAGGGAGGAGGGAAGTGCTTTTGACCTTTTTTTCCCCAAAATTTTCTTTCCTTATGCAGCCAAGCTGGTAATTTCTCAGTTAGCTTGAAGATGTAGAAAACTTCTTTTTACATACTTTACAAACTTCTGGTACATTTGTTGCAGATCTGTTGTGAATCCAATGACAATGTTGTGCACATCAAACACAGAGGTGTTGGCAATTGCCTATGATCAAGCTCAAATCCTACATGATGAATGTGTAATGGAGGAAGATTTCCCTCATTTCCTCTTGCAGATTAGAGATCGCATTGTTCTCAGGATGTACTCAGAGTTGAATAACCAAAGATGACCTAGGCACCTGCTAGGGTCCAATGGGCCTGTCTGCACTCTCCAAATGTTCCTACCCTGGACTATACTTTAGGTGACACTGAAGCAGAAAAAAAATTGATGAAAAAAAAAAAAGTGATATAATAAATTGTATGTGTAGTACTGATAATTATCTGAACATTAGTACCAAAGAAAATAGTCATGTATATAGCTTTTTTTTATAACATTGCATAATTCTATCATATTTGCAATTACAAGCAACATTCTGAATTATAAACTATAAAACAAGCAGAGCCAATGACCCTTGGAACCTCCCAGCTGGTAAAATCTTATCTAAATCTGTCTCTGTTCCTTAGATGTATAAGGGCTCTTTCACACTACAGGCAGCGGTGGTAAAAGGCTAAAACGCTGTGTTTTGGCTGCTGGCATTTTTAAGGCGTTTTCAAGGCGTTTTTAAGGCGTTTTCAAGGCGTTTTAACGCCAATACATTTTATCAATTGTAATGAGAAACACCGCGGTCAGCCCTAAAAAAGCTCCTGGGAGCTTCGAAACGCAGCGCTCCAAAACGCAGCGTTAAGTGTGAAAGGTAAAATGAAAGTCTATGGACTTTTATTTTACCTAGGAAAACGCCAACTTCGGCTGTGGCGTTAAAATGCAGAAAAAGCCCTCTGGTGTGAAAGGGCCCTAAGTGCTCCAGAAAATAGCCACTGTAGCCGAAACAAGTTGGGTCAGAGAGTTCAGAGAAGCTCTTTTGCATAGCAGCCGCTGGAGAGATACGTACAAGGACGCACTTTTCCTGCGTAGACTGGCACCGACTGGCTGAAGTGACGGGACTCGGTACCGAAGCTGCGGGTAGCAGAGGACAGCGGCGTGGGAGCGAACCGAGCAGATGGGGCTGGAGGGAGCCCAAGGTATGTATGAAATGTTTTCATTTAATCAGCTCTGGTACACTTTAACATTTACCTATGCCAGAGGTTCCCAACCGGTGTGCCGCGACACATTTATGTGTCGCGGCAGCACCAGCTATGTGTCGCCGCTCTCTGCTCCCCCTGCTCTTCTCCCCCGCAGATCGCCTTATTATCTTAGCAGCGGCCGCTCTCCCCTCTCCAGCGCATGTATTTATTCAAGCAGCGTATCTCCCGGCTGCTCTGTGTGTGATGCGCAGGAAGCAGGGCTCGGTTACCATAGTAACAGCGATACATATTGCCGCTACAGGAAGCCGCTGCCCTGCTTCCTGCGCACCACACACAGAGCAGCCGGGAGATACACTGCTTGAATAAATACACGCATCGGAGAGGGGAGAGAGGCCGCTGTTAAGGTAATAACAGCGGCAGGGACGGGCGGGCAGGCACCACCTACCCATACTGGCTATACCGGGGCACTATACTAGCTATCCTGGGGCACTATACTAGCTATCCTGGGGCACTACACTGACTATCCTGGGGCACTATACTGGGGCGCTATCCTGGGGCACTATACTGGCTATACTGGGGCACTATACTGGCTATACTGGAGCACTATACTGGGGCACTATACTGGGGCACTATACTGGCTATACTGGGGCACTATACTGGCTATACTGGGGCACTATACTGACTATACTGGGGCACTATACTGACTATACTGGGGCACTATACTGACTATACTGGGGCACTATACTGACTATACTGGGGCACTATTCTGGCTATACTGGGGCACTATACTGGCTATACTGGAGCACTATACTGGGGCACTATACTGGCTATACTGGGGCACTATACTGACTATACTGGGGCACTATACTGACTATACTGGGGCACTATTCTGGGGCACTATTCTGGCTATACTGGGGCACTATTCTGGCTATACTGGGGCACTATTCTGGCTATACTGGGGCACTATTCTGGCTATACTGGGGCACTATACTGGGGCACTATACTGGCTATACTGGGGCACTATACTGGGGCACTATACTGGCTATACTGGGGCACTATACTGGCTATACTGGGGCACTATACTGGCTATACTGGGGCACTATACTGGCTATACTGGGGCACTATACTGGCTATACTGGGGCACTATACTGACTATACTGGGGCACTATACTGACTATACTGGGGCACTATACTGACTATACTGGGGCACTATACTGACTATACTGGGGCACTATACTGACTATACTGGGGCACTATACTGACTATACTGGGGCACTATACTGGCTATACTGGGGCACTATACTGGCTATACTGGGGCACTATACTGGCTATACTGGGGCATTATACTGGCTATACTGGGGCATTATACTAGCTATACTGGGGCAACTATGCTAGCTATGCCCCCCCCCCCCGTGATTGTTACTGAGCCCCTCAGTGTGCCTGCAGCATCAGCAGATTGTCACTGAGCCCCTCATTGTGCCTGCAGCATCAGCAGATTGTCACTGAGCCCCTCATTGTGCCTGCAGCATCAGCAGATTGTCACTGAGCCCCTCATTGTGCCTGCAGCATCAGCAGATTGGCACTGAGCCCCTCATTGTGCCTGCAGCATCAGCAGGTTATTACTGAGCCACTCATTGTGCCTGCAGCATCAGCATATTGTCACTGAGCCCCTCAGTGTGCCTGCAGCATCAGCAGATTGTCACTGAGCCCCTCATTGTGCCTGCAGCATCAGCAGATTGTCACTTAGCCCCTCATTGTGCCTGCAGCATCAGCAGATTGTCACTGAGCCCCTCATTGTGCCTGCAGCATCAGCAGATTGTCACTGAGCCCCTCATTGTGCCTGCAGCATCAGCAGGTTATTACTGAGCCACTCATTGAGCCTGCAGCATCAGCAGGTTATTACTGAGCCACTCATTGAGCCTGCAGCATCAGCAGATTGTCACTGAGCCCCTCATTGTGCCTGCAGCATCAGCAGATTGTCACTGAGCCCCTTGTTGTTCCTGCAGCATCAGCAGATTGTCACTGAGCCCCTCATTGTGCCTGCAGCATCAGCAGATTGTTTCTGAGCCCCTCACTGTGCCTGCAGCATCAGCAGATTGTTACTGAGCCCCTCATTGTGCCTGCAGCATCAGCAGATTGTCACTGAGCCCCTCATTGTGCCTGCAGCATCAGCAGGTTATTACTGAGCCACTCATTGAGCCTGCAGCATCAGCAGATTGTTACTGAGCCCCTCATTGTGCCTGCAGCACCAGCAGATTGTTACTGAGCCCCTCATTGTGCCTGCAGCATCAGCAGATTGTCACTGAGCCCCTCATTGTGCCTGCAGCATCAGCAGATTGTTTCTGAGCCCCTCACTGTGCCTGCAGCATCAGCAGATTGTTACTGAGCTCCCCACCATTGTGCCTGCAGCATCAGAAGATGTCACTGAGCCCCTCATTGTGCCTGCAGCATCAGCAGATTGTTAATGAGCTCCCCACCATTGTGCCTGCAGCATCAGCAGATTGTTACTGAGCCCCTCATTGTGCCTGCAGCATCAGCAGATTGTTACTGAGCCCTCACTGTGCCTGCAGCATCAGCAGATTGTTACTGAGCCTACCACCATTGTGCCTGCAGCATCAGCAGATTGTTACTGAGCCCCTCATTGTGCCTGCAGCATCAGCAGATTGTTACTGAGCCCCTCACTGTGCCTGCAGCATCAGCAGATTGTTAATGAGCTCCCCACCATTGTGCCTGCAGCATCAGCAGATTGTTACTGAGCCCCTCATTGTGCCTGCAGCATCAGCAGATTGTTACTGAGCCCCTCACTGTGCCTGCAGCATCAGCAGATTGTTAATGAGCTCCCCACCATTGTGCCTGCAGCATCAGCAGATTGTTACTGAGCCCCTCATTGTGCCTGCAGCATCAGCAGATTGTTACTGAGCCCCTCATTGTGCCTGCAGCATCAGCAGATTGTTCCTGAGCCCCTCATTGTGCCTGCAGCATCAGCAGATTGTTCCTGAGCCCCTCATTGTGCCTGCAGCATCAGCAGATTGTTACTGAGCCCCTCATTGTGCCTGCAGGATCAGCAGATTGTTCCTGAGCCCCTCATTGTGCCTGCAGCATCAGCAGATTGTTACTGAGCCCCTCATTGTGCCTGCTGCATCAGCACATTGTTACTGAGCCCCTCATTGTGCCTGCAGCATCAGCAGATTGTTACTGAGCCCCTCTTTTCTATCATACGGGACGTGTCATGTATATCTGAATGTTTGGTATGATGTGACGTGTCACGGATATCTAAATGTTTGTCGTGATGTGTCACGACCTGGAAAAGGTTGGGACCCACTGACCTATGCTATTAAAAGAACAGATTGTATTGCTCTGTGTCCTCATTAGAAAGATTTTGCCTTATTTATTGCCTTTGGTGACCCCATTACTGGGACAGGAAGCAAGAGGAAGGCCTCTTGCACACTGCATGCAATTCAGATTCAGATTCCGCTTTTTAATCTGTTTTTACTTCTGATTCAGATTTGCAGTTTGCTCCTTGCACACTGCAAATCTGAATCGGAGGTAAAAACTGATTAAAAAGCGGAATCTGAATTGCTTGCAGTGTGCAAGAGGCCGAAAGCTGGCCAACGAGAATCCATAGAACGATAATAACATGAGAGTGTTTCTAAGTCTTCCACATAATCAAAAATTGCAGACAAAAGCCCCATTCCCGGCACAAATGGTTTCCTAGATCTGCTTAGCTGCAGGTTTTCTTTGTGTGTCTATAAGCTCTGTGAATAGCTAATATCATATGCTGTAAATTACTTACATTGGTGAGAAGGTTGGATGCTGGCTACTTCCTGCACCACAACCCAATCAGTGCTACTGGCTGCAATGTTCTCAGACAGACCCAGCCTGTACCTTCCCTCCTGCAGTCTGAACAGTCAAGACAATTAACTCCAGTCACGTAGTCGTAGCACACCCAAAGCCTAACGGCTGATTCACCAAGTTCTTTGCTTCTGGTCATGTCATCAACAATTCAATACAGAATACTTAGCTGCAGAAGCCTCTCTTCCACACCAAAAGGTAACATCTGAGCATGGTGTTTACTAAGCTGTTACATTATATATTTACATCTTGGCCTGGAGATGGGCTTTCAGGAGAATGACACACAATATCCACTGACCTCTGGAAGCTCAAACTCCACAAATGCAAATCCTCTGTGCTTTTCTGGAAACAAAACACAAACAAGAAGATACATTTTAGATACATCTTAAGGTGGCCACACACCATACAATTTTTTAAATATCTGTTCAATTTAAGAATTGCAATCAATTTTTCTGACTGATTGTAACATTTAAAAAAATCTGACCAATGTCTCACACACGTATGTTAAATTTTTCCCCAATTATGATAAAAATGATTGGAAACTATGACAAAATTGCTAGGGTGTGTATATTAATAAACTGACAATCTAACACACACCATACAATGTTTTGAAAGATTGAAGAAAAATATGTGGCATTCCGGATCGATAAAAATTGAAGAAAACGGGGAATCCGAACGGATTTTTCTGTTGAATGAGAAAAAAGCTTTAGATGTTTTTGGGGAGATCCAATCGTTTTTATCGAATTGCCGTAAAATCGGATCATTTTATTGTATCGTGTGTGGCCACCTTTAGTGGTGCAATATCAGCTGTGCATTTTACACACAAACCCCCTAATCAAATAGTGTGGCTATAGAGACAGGAAACAAATCCAGATATTCCTCTCTATGACGGTTCAAGACATATTTGGCCTCAATCCACTAAGCTTTATCAAACGTTTTATTATTATTATTTAGTATGTTATATAGCGCCGACATCTTCCGCAGCACTGTACAGAATATATTGTCTTGTCACTAACTGTCCCTCAGAGAAGCTCACAATCTAATCCCTACCATAGTCCTATGTCTATGTATGTATCATAGTCTAGGGCCAATATAGGGGGAAGCCAATTAACTTATCTGTATGTTTTGGGGATGTGGGAGGAAACCAGAGTACCCGGAGGAAAGCCACGCAGACACGGGGAGAACATACAAACTCCTTGCAGATGTTGACCTGGCTGGGATGCGAACCGGGGACCCAGCGTTGCAAGGCAAGAGCGCTACCCACTACGCCACCGCGCTGCCCACGTTTGATAATTTACCTCATGGGTAAAATCTAATTTTGAATTCACTAGCATGTTATAGATCTATTGAACATTTTATTGATAAAACATTCAATAAATCTAGAACACCTTAGTGAATTCAAAATTCGATTTTACCCATGAGGTAAATTATCAAACGTTCGACAAAGTGCTTGATAAAGCTTAGTGAATTAAGGCCAAATTTGTGTGTAATACTGAGCAGTTAAGACTTAAGAATAGCTACTACTTGCTAGAAATTGGTTATTGCAATAATTCAGTAAAGCAAGCCTAATGCGAGAGGAACATGACTGCTGACTTCATATAAGCGCGATTCTCTTATCTTCCGCTCGTTTTTCTTATCTTTTTCCATTGTCCTCAATGCGGAATAGAGCGCAGAAATGATCGGGCGGGAGATCGGACATGTCGGAAATGATCTATCGTGCCATCTAAATGGCTCAGCATAATTTTCCTGGCTGTCATGCTGGTCCTGAGCATTAAAAGCACACCTGAACTGACCCCAAAATTTAGAAACTACACATGGTAACGTGTGTATTATGAACTGAGGATCCTTAATACTCGTGCAGAAGCAACACTTCTGAAGCATGCATTAAGGTCCCCCCAACCCCCTCCACCAACAAAATAGTCATGGGGCCCCCTGCCCAAACACAATATTACACACACACACACACACACACACACACACACACACACACACACACACACACACACACACACACACACACACACACTTTTACATTGTCACTCTTGCTGAGTAAGCGCAGCGAGGCAGTGTAGCATTTAACTGCTCCAGGGCTGCGTCAGGTCTCCTCCTCTTCCTGGATGCCAAATGCTCCATGCTGCCATCTCCTTGGGGTCTATAGTTATTCACTGGTGTAGCTTATTCATTTTGGGGTTAGTTCAGATGTAATTTAACACTTCCTGAATCCTTAACCTAGGAAGAAAATGCAGACCGACTCCACAGGCTACATTGCCTGTTGTAGGTGTTCGACTAATAAAATATTCAAACTAAAGCTTCACTATGACTGCCAGGCAAAACCCCTCCTAAACCTGGCACTATGTACGTGCTCAAAATGCAGTGAGGCAGTGTGCACTTTGGCCTCACCCTCTGCACCAATCCAGAGAGTGGGTGAGTAGTGTGTCATGTGGGTGGAATGGACAGAAGGTGCAGTCACTGGAGGCAGGTGCCAGTAGAGCTACTTCCATGGTGCTGGAACTAGATCTATGGAGAATTAATGATGCTAGGGGACAACTGTAAATTAGCCTAAGTAATGACCGATAGGATTTCTCAGCAAGAAGAAATCTCACCTGTCAAAAATAGTCAGACAGCTGCAAATTTAAAGATTCTTTTCACAGGGTTTTTCTATAGCTGCAATACCAGAAAACGGGGAGCACCAGCAACAAGCATCTTCCATTCTGCCACCAGGGCTCTTCATTGGTCCTTTGATCTAACCAATGGGAATCCTCTCAAGTAGGATTTTCATTGGTCCACTCAATAGACCCACACAAAACACAAGGCAGAAGGTTAGAAGATGTTAGTGTTATAAATACTCAATAATAATAAGCTGAATATAAATTCCTTCCACCACCACCAATGCGGTGAACCAGCTCCCTGTGAATGCTAGTATAATTTAGGTGACCCAGCGACAAAGAGCATAGCAAACAGTTCTGCAGTCACAGCGCTCTCTACAACAGCGCCCTCTACAAATAATTGCAACTTATCCAAAACCATAAAGTTTTAGAGGGTGCGGTCATTGGAGAACTGTTGAAACAGCAACCTATCACGTTACCGGAACATTATTTTGGTATGTACATATACCTCTTTTGAAAGTCTCTGTTCAACAAGTACCTCTTAAAATAGTAGAGATTATCTCAAGTACTGCTTTACACAGATATATTTAGAAGCAGTACGCAGTAATTGTTGTCAAACAGTTTTTAGGCATTTACTATCGCTTGTAAAAGCTAAAATACTAAAGGGCAACTGAAGCAAGAGCGATATGGAGGCTGCTATATTTATTTCCTTTTAAGCAATACCAGTTGCCTGGCTATCCTGCTGATCCTGTCTCTAATACTTTTAGCCGTAGCCCCTGAACAAGGATGCAGCAGATCAGGTGTTTCTGACATTATTGTCAGATCTGACAAGGTTAGCTGCATGCTTGTTTCTGGTGTGATTCAGACACTTCTGCAGCCAAATAGATCAGTAGGGCTGCTGCCAGGGAACTGGGATTGTTTAACAGGAAATAAATATGGCAGCCTCCATATTTGTCTCACTTCAGTTGTCCTTCAGTTGGTGGTGTTGTCTATGTAGGACTATTGTTTTTTCTAAAAGGCTAAATTTGTTATAGTTAAAGTGTACCCGAGGCAAACCTCTGGTCAAAAGTTAAATACTTATTTAAAAAAAAGAAGGCCTCTGGATCATGTAGAGGCTTCCCACACCATCCTCTGGACCACTGTTGCCACTTGCAGACCCCCGAAAGAAATCCAACAAGATCTTGTAGGATTGAAAGCTTGCAATAGCACTCCTCTTCAAGCACGAGTGAGGACGTACTGTGCATACGGGGTAAGCTGGAGCCGCTCGTGTATGAAGAGAAGCATAGTCACGATGTGCAGGAGGGTCCTGGGCAGTGGCAGAGGTCGCCATGGCTTCCCTATCCGGTGCTAGTCTAGTTTAAGGGACTGAGCAGTAACTTTTACGTCCAAGAAGGTTAATTGGTTAACTACATTAAAGGGAAGGTCCAAGCAAAAAAAAAAAAAAATGAGTTTCACTTACTTGGAGCTTCTACCAGCCCCATGTAGCCATCCTGTGCCCTCGTAGTCACTCACTGCTGCTCCAGTCCCCCGCTGGCAGCTTTCTGACCTCGGAGGTCAGGGCCACATTGTATACATTTTTACGCATTCCAGCTAGTGCAGGAACAAAAATTTATGTGTTGCACCACTAACGCGTAAAAATGTATGTGTTAATGTTCCTGCACTAGCGGGAATGTGTAAAAATGTATACAATGTGGCCCTGACCTCCGAGGTCAGAAAGCTGCCAGCGGGGGACTGGAGCAGCAGTGAGTGACTACGAGGGCACAGCATGGCTGCATGGGGCTGGTAGAAGCCCCAGGTAAGTGAAACTCATTTTTTTTTTTTTGCTTGGACCTTCCCTTAAGCCCAAATATCCCCTGGACAAATCAGAAGTACCCCTTGGGTTACACATAGCACTGGTTGAGAATCAAGGACCTAAACCATTCTAGCGTCCCTGTGCACCTGCCTTGAGTAAATGAGAATGTGGGTGGGGTGTGTCATCACTATCTGGGTAGGGATGGGAGGCACAACATTAAAGGACAACTGAAGTAAGAAGAATATGGAGGCTGCCATATGTTTCCTTTTAAACAATACCAGTTACCCGGCAGCCCTGCTGATCTATATGGCTGCAATGGTGTCTAAATCAAACCAGAAACAAGCATGCAGCTAATCTTGTCAGATCTGACAATAATATCAGAAACACCTGATCTGCTCCATGCTTGTTCAAGGTCTGTGGCTAAAAGGATTAGAGGCAGAGGATCAGCAGGATAGCCAGGCAACAGGTATTGCTTAAACGGAAATGGCAGCCTCCATATACCTCTCACTTCAGTTGTCCTTTAAGTTTCTGGGGCACAGCAAGACTTCCTCTCTTCATTCAGGTCTGGATGCTAGTTTTGGGAGTGCAATCCTGGCAAAGTAGATTGCAGAAAAAAGTAGAGTGATTTAGGAGAAATCTTCATCTGCTCTTAATGGGTTATTTATTTTAATTTAGCCACTTCAAAAGTTTGCACACGGTACAATTTTCTGTCACATAGACGGATCGATTAGATAATTTCCGACTGGTCAGATCAGATTCCGATCGATTTTAGGTGCTTAATGCAAAATCAATCGGAAACAATTTGGACATCATACACGATGCAAATTCTTATCAGATAACCAGTTGATCTGATGAAAAATTGTACCGTGTGTGAGGTTTAAAGAGACTCAGAGACGAATAAACATAATAGATTAATACATACCTGGGGCTTCTTCCAGCTCCATCCACATGGATCGCTCCCACGCCGCCATCCTCAGCCTTCTCTATCGCCGATACCGGGTCTCGTAACTTTGTCCAGTAGCGGACAGTTTTACACATGCGCAGTGACTCCGTTCGTCTCTCCAGCACCTGCCTTATGCATGCACCTGCGCAGTATGGAGGGAGCTCACTGCGCTTGCATCGACTGGCTGAAGTTATGGGACCCGGTACCGGCGATAGAGAAGGCTGAGGACGGCAGCATGGGAGCGATCCATGCGGATGGGGCTGGAGGAAGTTCCAGCCAGGTATGTATAAAACTTTTTATTCATCTCAGAGTCTCTTTAAAGGAGTTATCAGCCAAAATCTACAAAATGAGCTTTACTTACCCGGGGCTTTCCCCAGCCCCTTGCGGCCGACTGTCCCACGCTGACCGCTCCACTCTGCGCCGCCCTCCCGGTCTCCGCGCACGGTATTCAGGCCGACCCCGAGGTCGTCCTTACTGCGCCTGTGCGAACCGCCGCTGTCAGTCAAGCCCACGTTGTACGCAGCTTACTGCACAGGCTGGTACAACATGGACTTGATTGACAGCGGCGGTTTGCGCAGGCACAGTAAGGACGACCTCGGGGTTTGCCTGAATACTGTGCGCAGAGACCGAGACGGCGGCGCAGAGTGGAGCGGTCAGAGTGGGACAGTCGGCTGCAAGGGGCTGGAGAAAGCCCCAGGTGAGTAAAGCTCGTTTTGTAGATTTTGGCTGATAACTCCTTTAAGGCTAAGGCAGGGAACACACTTGTCTTTCAGTTTTCCTTGCGCGTTTTCCTGCATACTTTTTCTGCACACCAAGTGTGTTACCATGCCAGAAAACGCACGCGGTTTTTAAGAGCAGCTGATGTAATTGATAGAGAAAACAGACAAAATGTGCAGAGTCATCATGCAGAATGTTAGGTTTTTTTCTGCGCGCGAACAACACATCAAGTGTGAACTAGCCCATTGATTAACATGAGTTCTCAGTTTTACTGTGCAGAAAACACACACAAAAACAGTCAAGTGTGTTCCCTGCCTCAAGAATCTGCTGAAATGTTGTAAGAACTGTGGTCTTACCAGTCTCATAGTCCAGAGGGATCTGTATATCTGTGACATCTCCAAAGGGAATAAAGGCTGCATGCAGGATCTTCTCATCCACCTCCTCGGCCAGACCCCCTGGAAGTAAGAAGAGAATGACAGTGGGTTCAGAAGAGAAGGAAGGAACTGACAGCAGCTGCACACGCTTCTCCCCTCATTACTCACCACTGGAGGTGAACAATTTTTCAGTCACACCAATAACACAGCGCAACATTCACACTCAAAATCACCCCCGCTAAACAACCATTAAAGAATGAGAACAAGAATATGTATCTAGCTAGAAGACTAGCAGAAAGATTCATGGCACTAACCAACGTATAAAACTCGCTTGGTGGCCGCCATATTGCACTGATTACCTTTACCCTCTGACCTCACGTCATTGGGCAGCGTCACGAGGTCGGGAATGCAGCTGAGCACTAGAGGGAAAGCTACAGTGTAAATCTGTGTCTCCCTGAGTAGTATAGCTGTGCCGTGGTGTAAGAGCGGGACCAGTCCTGGCAGATACAGCATATCACCATATATTTGCAGTTCTATGATCCGCAAACATCATCTGTATAGTAAAGGTTGCAGAATGGCTTCAGCTGTAGTCCGATTTCGCATCTACAAGTTTTCGGTAGTTTTTTTAATGTGCTTATGCATGTTTTATTGTATGTGTGTTTGACTGTGCTTTCACTTTTTTCACGATCACATTCTGCATAAGGGAAATTTATTTGATTAACTTTATGGTAAAACTATAAATTGCATCTCACAGAGCTTGGTGTGTAATTTTTATTTTATGCTTCCATTGACTTTCTATAACCACAAATGTATGAAAAATACAGCATGCATTTAGTTTGCATTTCAGAACTGCATCAAAGTAGTGGAAATAGAATACTGATATTTGCATCATACAGTACTGCATGCAATTTGCTATCCATCTCTAATTGCATCCAAAACATAAGGAGATAAGCGACATTATGAAAATCGCAGGATCCCTTCGCCATTTGCACATCTGAAAATGCAAGTGCCGTCGCTATACACAGCACGTGCATTTTCATGGGATTCTTTCCAATGGGGTTGTGATTTCTATTTATGATAATGAATAGGAATCGGAATGCATTTACATATTTTTTTGACCCCTTTGTGTTTTAACATGTGATTTCAGTAAGAGGATGTGACATGATCCACAAGATGTCCTTATCCATGGAATTGCAAGCCATGGTTGCCCACTAAAATGCGCAAGTGCATTATTTATTTATTTATTATATTTATAAAGCACCAACATGTTACGCAGTGCTGGACATTTGCAGTCTCTATTCATTCTACAGTGGCTTGCAAAAGTATTTGGCCCCCTTGAAGTTTTCCACATTTTGTCATATTACTGCCTCACTGTAAGTGCCTTTCTCCACCGATGCAATCAGAGCTGCAATGCAATCTCAATTTTCTTGTGTGATTTTCTTGTATGCTTATAGCATTCAATTGCAAGCGCACAAAAAATGCAGCATGCAGCGCTTTCCCGCATTGCCATGAAATGAGGCGCACCCAACATTTAAATATATCCCTAGTACAATGTATGGGGATAATATGAATGGAAATCACAACAGCATTGGAGAAAATTGCTTTGAAACGCAAGTAGCATGAGTTGCTAACACACTAGAAATAGAATACTGTATATACTTGCGTATAAGCCTAATTATTAAGCACAAAAAATGTGCGGAAAAGTTACTCCCTCGGCTTATATGTGAGTCAGTAGAGCAGAGTGGATGGTGGAGCAGGTTTTGTTTTTGGCAGAAGAGCATAAGGATTGTGCACTAGTAATCCTGCTCTTGCCAGCTGGCTCCTTGCTGTGTCCCCCGCATCCCCTGCAACATGGTATGCAGAGTGTGCTGCTCAAGACTATCTGTATTACCTGGCTTGTGGAGCAGAGCGTGCAAGCAACGTGTCATTTGTGCAATGATCAGGCATTCTTCCTGTGTGGCATTCACTGTCTCATATCTATGACCCCGTCTACTGGCATCTTGAGACACAATTATCATTCTTGTGGCACATCTGGCTATGGGGATGGGTGCTGACTTGTACTGGGGGCACATCTGGCTACTGTGGAGTGGGCTATACTGGGGAGGGGGCTTATACACAAGTCAATCTTGTGTCTGGACCTGGATGGAGGGAGGTGGTTGCTGTGCAGGAAACCTCAGTCTCAACCATGCCTAAATATAGACACAACACAGTAGGCAGGGTTAGTAAAACAGAATAGTACTTAACTAGTCAGTACTAGCTTAGATTGGTGTTTTTAGGGTTTGAATGGCCTTTTAACTTTCTGTATTATAATAATTAAAAGTCTAAAGTGGTACCATTAAAGCTACTATGGTCATTTTTAAAAATATCATTGAATTGTATTTTTCTTGTCACATTGCTTATTTACCATGATCCTTTGCAGTTTTGACATGCTCGCTTTGATGGCATTAAGAGATACTACGTAAGAAAATGTAAGTTGTGGGTTTTGCATTGACAGATATGGCCAGATCAAAGGCTCCTTTCACACTATGCACACTGCGATATAATTGCAACGCTGCTTAAATGTTGCATCATGTTAGAAATGCGATGCGGCTCACAGCAACACATACAGTGAAGCATACAGTACCATTAAAAGTATTCGTTGTTGCCACAGTAAATGTGAACATTACCCTGTAAATACGCTGCATGCAGCACATTATCCAGACTAAACCCACCGCAACAAATGTGATAGCTTCCCCACTTTATGATGCAATTATATTGTCAGTTGCTACGCAATGCAATGGACAGTGTGAAAGGAGTCTAAACGCTTTGCCGAAAAAGTTGCTTTACACATTAGAAATGCGATGCAAACAGTGAAGTCTACAGTACCATGGAAAGTGTGCTTCACTGCCACCTGTATGTGCACGGAACGCTGTAAAAGCACCACATGCATTGCGTTATCCTGTTCAGAATCCAGCATAACGCAATTAATGTGTTAGCACCAAAGGAATAGACATTGGGCTGTGCAGTGGCATAGCTAAGGTGCAGTGGCCCCCTCAAGCACATGACAATTCATATGGAGCATCAAAAGGACAGCTGTATTGTTTATGCAGAGGAGAACAGTTACATGATTGAAAACACAAAGTTGGTACCAGTATAACACCAATGATGTGATAGAAGCTGACACAGCGGTTGAAGGAGGGCCCCTCTAGTCCAGGGGCCCAGTCGCAACTTCTGCATCCACTATTGCTATTCCACTGCATGAGGGCCCATTGCACTAGGTGGAGCTCATAATGCTCTAGTTGTCATAGCCCCTGAATAGTGTTTCTCTCCTCTTTCTTCACCAGTATGAAGAGCTACACAAAAATAGCTAGCTGTCCTGGCCACTGTCCCCACCTGTACGCCTCTCGTCTATTTTTTGTGCTTGTATGTGAAGTCACGTACGGATGCTAGGAGTGGACATAAGCCGTTTGTTGGGAACTAATGCTAGAACTGCTTTGTCATCAGTTACTGCTTGGTTATTCCTAATCGAATCAGAGTTGGAGCAATTTTGGGCACCTGGAGTCAGTGGTTTCATAAACTGAGGAGTTAGATAATTTTTGTACCAACTACAAAGCCCTAAAGGAAAATCTTACTTTTTTGTAAAGAGTCATACAATAGAAGATTAATTCTAAATACATGCAATAGAATCTAATATCTGGTACTCCATGCAATTTCCCATCAGATAGATAGGTCGAATCAATTTCCATCAGGGCCAATCTGATTAACGATCATTTTTCTGATCAATTTTCTATAGAAGTGATTGGAAAAACATTCCAAAATCAGATTGGACTTGTCAGAAATTATTGATTTGACCCATCTGTGTGACGGGAAATTGCATGGTGTGTACCAGGCATAAAGGTAAGGTTTACACTTTTGAGATGACATGATCATTTAGGCAGCAGGTAGTAGAGCATGAAATATTGCTAGAACAATTTTATCACACTCTTGACTACTTGTAACTCTCAACTGTTAACGGACCATCTTGGAGTCAAAACCTATAGACTCCGAAAATGTCTGTCTTGACATGTAATCACCTCTATGCTCTGGTATAGTGAGGGACGTGGTGCCTGGTAATTAGTGTGCATCAAGTATCCTTGTTAGCCTCCCTAGCGATATGATTACTTTATTCCTGGATTTTAGGGTCTAAAAGCAGTGCAATTTTTTCACAAACTTTTAGACCCTAAAAGCAGGGGGAAAAGAAATCATACTGCTAGATAGATTTGTGGCAGCTTCCCCAAGTCAGGCTCGGGGTTACTGCTCTGAGTTGCAGATTTCCGGCCCAAGTCTGACTAGGGGTGACCGCTAAGGAGGTTAAGTCAGCAGAATGTTTCCTGGCACTATGGTGTAATCTAATAAAGGACAAGAAGCACCTTGATAGTTGATCCTAACATAAGAGGAATAGCATAGCAACATCCTCTTGGGAGGAGCAACACTCAGGTTATCTTTTAGTTAAGGTTCTGGCACATTTCCAGGTATTCCAACCCACCCTGACAAATAGATGTAGATGGTGTGGCAGGGCATTTATAGCTGAGGATAAAAAGAGTAGAGGATGCCAGGCTCCCATGGAAAAGGGGCCCAAGTCGCTATCAAGTAAAACCTGTGTTTTATCTGCTATTAACAAAACTTCTGTTTCTTACATTTCGTACACAGGAGTATGCTGCCATATAAGCACAAAGAAGATGGAAACCTGTATACTCACCGAGTATGAGAGGATTCACCGCCGGGGGACTTGGGCGCAGTATGGCTTATCCTGCTCCTGCACAAGTTCCCGGCGACGTTAATTACTATTCCCCCTCTAGGTCGCCATGGATGGTGGGGAATGATGTAATTCAGCTTCCAGCTATTGCTGGAGACCGAATTACAGTGTTTTAAAAGTAACATTAGTGCCGTCTTCTGCCGGCAATGAAGTTACTCACTGTGCCTCGATATAGCCGTAATTCCTATTACAGTCTATGGCTGCGCCCAAGTCTCCTGCACTGGATCGCGAGTGTTTGTACTCACCTAAAGATGCGTGCACGCACTACTTCCGGCAACGAGGGGTCCACCTGACACTCCCGCTGGGCGGACGTTCTACCGACAGTAGCACGTGCTGTCAGCAGACTGATAAGTATGTTTCTGAACAATCCGCTCAGTGGATCTGTCATAAACAGCCTCATCAGTCTGCCAACAGCACGTACACACGTGCTACTGTCAGCTGAACGTCCACCCAGCGGGAGGGTCTGACGGACCCGTCGTTTGCAGCGGTATGGCGTGTACGCGTCTTAACAGTAATTTTCTAATCCTTTCCTGGCGCACTGCTACAAGAATGACTGCTAAGCTCAGCAAACAAAAATGTAGATAAGGGCACCTATCAGACCCAGGTATATGCTGCCACGGAGAGGCACCAGCAAAGAAAAATACTTTTAATTTATTAATTTAGTATACAGTGTTCGGTTTTCCCCTCTATATTTTCTTTCACAAGCAGAACTCTATATCGTGCCGTGTCATCTTACCTTGTTGGTTAGAAGTGCAGTCTCTGTTTAATGGGGGCTGCCATTCTGCTTTCCAAGAATTCTAGAGATTACCTTACCTGCAAAACTGATGTTGAGGAATATCTAGTATAGTGATGGTTAACCTTGGCACTCCAGCTGTGACAAAACTACAAATCTCATCATGCCTCTGCCTCCCAGAGTTATGCTTAGAGCTGTCAAGAGTATTGCAATTCCTCATGGTACTTGTAATTCCACCACAGCTGGAGTGCCAAGGTTAGCCATCACTGATCTAGTAGCTGTACCAGGCTCCTTTCACACTATGCAAATTGCATTGCGATGCTATACATTCGCAACGCAGCATAGCAAAGCCAGATCGCGTGGTACCATTGCTGTGCGACCATACAGTAGAATGACAGTATGCCTCTCTGCCGCTGTAAATGCATGGGTTACCCTGTAAACACCCAGCATGCTGTGCATTATCCCGACAGAACCTGCTGCACTCCATTCCACTCGAATATCATTGCATCATGCAGTGATATTGCCCATTGGGATGCAACAGACACAATGAAAGGAGCCTTAAAATAAACGGGAAGTTAAATTTTTATACATACCTGGGGCTTCCTCCAGCCCCCTTCGCGCAGATCACTTCCCACACCTGCATCCAAAACCTCCTGGATCTTCCTGCTGCCTCGTTTTCCGCATCCAGTCGGGCATACTGCGCATGCGCAGCCCAGCAGGGCACGCACGGCCGTCACCAGGACCATACTGCGCAGACGCAGAATGCTTCGAGATGGGAAAGCGTGCTTGGCCACACTGTGCCAACTGCCTTAAGATAATGAGTCTGCTATGAGGAGATTCAGGAGGCTTTGGACGCCAGCGTATGAGCAATCTGTGCAGAGGTGGCTTTAAGGAAGCCACAGGTATGTATAAAAATTTTACTTACCCTCTCTGGTACACTTTAAGGTCTATTGGCTGCTGCTGTTGCTCATCACTAATGTGTTTGAATTAGATGGTGAGAACATGGTCAGACAGTGTTGTCAACTTCATAAAAAGACTAAACTGTAAAATATACTCCTGCTTCTAATTTTTAGAGCTGCTGATCTGCAGAGAAAATGTGTACGTGACATTGTTCCCACTGGAGCTCTACTGTCTGCCATCCCACACCAGTCACCTATTCTCTGCAATGATATTCACTTACTTATTATATAGCTTTCTGCTTCTGTTGAGGCTGCTCTGTACTTTCATCTTTGTTATTACCAGAAGGCCTTACCTTTTGGATTCCGTGCATTTAGTTTCTCCTTCGAAAGTGAATTATATTTCATGAAACACTTTAAATTTAATACTGCACTGTTGCTTTCATTTTGTCTTTTATTCTCTGTCAATAACTTTATTGGCTTGCACCACAGGCATGTATTAAACTTTGTAATTGCAATTATACCAAAAATGAGGTATTCTTTGTATATTGGACGTTTTAGTCCAATTCTATTCTGTTTTGTATTGTTAAAAACTAGAACCTGAGGAGGCTGCCATATCATTTCATTTTAAACAATACCAGTTGTCTGGCAGTCCCATTTATCTTCTTACATTAGTAGTGTTGGTATCACAACCCTGAAATAAGCATGTGGCTAATCCAGTCAGACTTCAATCAGAGCACCTAATCTGCATGTTTGTTCAGGACGTATGGCTTCAAGTATTCAATTAACAGGATTGGGGGGACAGCCAGGCAACTTTGCATTGTTAAAAAGAAAAGTATGGCAGGCTCTATATCACTCTCACCCAAGGTTCCCTTTACGTTTTGTGTGAACAGACATTACTGTATCAAGGTTTAACTCTGTCACAGACACTTATGTTGTAACCCCCATATAGGTACCCTTTTTGTTAAATATGTGAAATAATGCATGTGAAGGTAAGTTCCAGAGTTCAAGTTACACAATCAGTTGGCATGAGATGACATTGAACAGATGTATTGTACATGTCTTGTACAGTACAACAAATATGCAGTTTGTTGTTATTACAAATGATCTTTCCACTTCAGTTTTGTAGCCAGCTACACATTTCCAGAACTGATTGAAACACTGGCCCAAACAGACAAATCAGCGATTCAATATATCAGCACACCGTTGTTCAAATAAAAAAGCATGCTCTTTTATAGAGCAAATATGTCCACAAAACTAAAGCAGACAGTTTCAGGGGCCGCGCAGGGTCCCCCTTTATCAAGGCATAATTGTCTGAATAGCTGCACCTGCTAGTTTTGTACCTATTGATGCAGTACAAAGCTTTGTTTGGCCCAATTCCAAGCTGTGTACACAGATAAATTCAGAATGTAGTTTGGCTTGCTAAAAGGTTAGTAAATTAGCAGTTATATGAACATCAGCAGGTCTCCCAGTGAGAACAGTTTTAGTTTAATAAAGCCAGATGCTTCTGTATTTATTAAATATAAACCTTTGCCATCACTGTGTATATGCAACTGCAATAGCAAAAACTCAAACTCAGTCAAGGGTTGCAAACTTTTGCCAATTAATATATATTTTTTATAAAACTCTAGTCTAGGTTTGCTTGATCATTTGTGTGGTCTGTCTTTAGTAAATCAGCGCCACTTTTTCTGCTCTGTAACGGGCTGGTGTGGAGAGCACAGAACACGGGTTAGGCGATGGTCTCCTTGAAGGGGCATAATGAGGATGTATTGAGCTGAATCAGGGATAATGGCTAGCCACCAATAGAGGAGTTTGAAAATCTGCAAGGAAGGATCAGAGAGTGCATAAGAAGCAAACATGCAATGTTCCCTCTTACATTTCTGTCCAATTCTATACTTTGCCCCTTTCAGTGTTTTAGCACAGTAGGCTGTGTGTTTTGGCATTAATGCAGAGCCACCTGCTGTGGCTATTACATGAAACGGTTTCAAGCAGATCCTACTGTTAGTGTATGAAAAAGTATGACATGTACTGCTGCAAGATCCTATGGTATCATCTCTGACACTAAACTACAGCTACAAGAAATGTTTACCTTCTTCTCTGTAAAATACCTGGCTACTAGGCATGGTCAATGAGATGCAAATAATTCAGAGTTGCCGGATCCCACCTCAGCAGGATTCGATTGGCCCATTTTTAAGCTGCATATATTTGCATACAAAACATGGTTAATAATGCATTAACTCAATTATTTGCATTTTTACTGGCTACCCATGCTTTTGTTCAGATACACTATTTTATCAGAAGGTTGAACCTCCCCTTTGACAGACAACAGTTTCTATGTTTTTAGTGTCAAACTGTCAGCCTGCAGTGGATCTGTTGCAGTAAGCAGAATTCGAAATAGAAACCTGCATAGTATTTTCCAGACAGTGGGTGCATTTCTAATAGAAGACTATAATAGAAATGCATCTGCTCCGGACTCTAACCGAACCACAATGGACCATCAGAGCAGACAATAGCTGTCCACTCCCGCTGGCTGTTGGAGATCTGGCTCTAGTGAGAACCCAGCCTTAAAGGAAACCTGTAATGAAACAACTGCCCATATGGGGTACTTAACTCAGGAGGGGGAAGTCTCTGGATCCTAAAGAGGCTTCCCCATCCTCCTCAGCTGTCCTGGTCCAGAGCTGACATCTCAAAGAAACAGACGCCACAATATTTACATGTGTGCACCTCGCCGCAGGCGCAGTAGCTGCATGCTGCTCGGCCTCCAGTGGTAATAGTCAAGCCCGATTGGGTTCCTGCGCAGTAGAGCGGACCAGATTGGGCTTCTCTATTTCTGCCATAGTTGAAAGCAGCTACAGCACCTGTACGAGGCCCACACTGTTCGAGGGACCCAGCAGGTGGGTCCTGTAGTGCGCCTGCTCAATCTGCTGACAAGCACTTTTCAGCAGGCTTTCCAGGGGGGCAGTGCTGGATCAGGGGTGCTAAGGAGGACGAGGGAAGCTTTAGTATCCTGATGCTTCCCCCTTCCAGATAAGTACTCCCTAGGGGCACTTTTTTCACTACAGGTACTCTTTAAGCAATCAGATAAAAGGCCATTAGTCCAGTACTTTAGAATCGGCAAAAAGGTATGTTACAACATCTCAAGACGAATAAAAAACACACAAAGAGTTTGAAATCTTTTTATTATTTCACTGAGAAACCGTCTGGATGTCAAATTAAAACAACTGTCTTCAAACAAAATACAAAAATGCTTTGCAATCTGAAGAAAATCTGTTCAAGATCTTCAAAGAAAAGGATCTTGGAAGCACTCACCCAAGACTCAGCTTCTCATCCCAACAGCATAAAGCGACATAGTGCATAGACCTCATTTTTTTTTTACAAACGAGACAGTATCTCCCGCTGAGATAAGCAGCATGTGAAGGAGATGAGACTCCTGGTGGCCAGTTTCCAAACCCTCAACATTCTGGGCTTATTTGGCTTCTTTTCTCCCTGCGGTAAAATGTAACTTCAGATCATTAGCCACCAATTAATCATAAAAAAAACATGCTAAGGAAGAAAAGTTACTGACAGAGGTGATGATTTACAACACAATAAAACTGAGTCTTGAAAACACAAATTATTTTCAGTTATCTATGCAAAAGAGCTTCTCTGAGGTATTTGACCCGCTGGGTCTAATACAGTCCCTGTTGTGGAAAGCAAACAGTCAAACAGTGAGAGACAGCTTGAGATAAGGTTTTACTGCAGGAAAGTTTAAAGGGTCATTATTCCTGCTTTATTTTATAGCTTAAAAACAGAATGGGGTTTTAAAACTGCAACAGTATGATGCAATGATATGTTAGCAAATATATAAAGCATTTTCTTAGCACAAGCGAGATTTCTCTAACAATTTAGCAGCCACAAAGTAAATCTTTATGTGGTTGCAGGGCTGTGTTTTTCCTGTCGCTGAGGAAGTGTGCCTTCCCCAGCCTGGCAGGCTATGCAGAGCTGTCATAATTACCTGTCGGGACGGCTGGATCAGCTTTCTCGTTCTTCTACTGCGGCAGCAATGTAATCACGACACGTCTTCTGGGTCCCGATCTCATGGTATGATGTGATTGGGATCCAGGGGATGGTGTCAGCGTTACAGTGTCAACAGTGTCACTCAGTTGTGGAAGAGGAATGATGGAAGAGTCCCTTTCACCACCGAGTGGCGCTGTAACGCTGACCCCGTTCCCTGGATCCCGATGGCATATCATGTGACTGGGACTCAGAAGACCTGCCGGAAGTGCAGCGCCACTGGCATGGGGGGGGGGGGGGGGTTTAGAGAAGCCGATCCAGCCATTCGGACTAGTAACTATGACAGCTCCCTGCCCGCTCTACATGGTTGCGCTTCGCAGCAGAGTTTAGACGGCCCCCACTGCCCTGGCACACGTTATCTCAAACGAGAATTTGTGCAGGGCTGTTAAAAGGTTAAAGCTGACCCTTTGACTCCATGGCCCATATGCAATTTTTTGCTTTTTCAATTGTAATATGATGAAACGTTAGTTTATAAGAGAAGATGAAAATTATCTCCAATTGCATATGGGCCCATGACTTTGACCCAATCCAGCAAATGACTGAAAGCTTCCTGACTGGAAAGTAGTGATCATTGCACCACTCCAATGCAGTCAGATGTATGCAATTCAAAAACTGTGAGAAATAGCAACAAAGTTATACAGCTGTCAATCCCCACTGTTCTGCCTCTGACTTTCCACATTGAGTTTTAAATCAATGCTTCGATCCAAATTAATCAACTGAAATCTTAGTTTTGAATCAGTTTCCATTAGATTGGATGTTTTAATTGGTTTGAAGGTCAAATCAATTAAAGTCATCAACTGGTGTATGAATAGGTTAGCAGTGCAACTTAAAGGGGCCCATACACCTAACGATTTTCCCGCCGATATACAGCAGATTCGATCACTGATCTAATCTGCTGTGAAATCGTTGCGCAAACGCTGACAGATCGATCGATTTCTGTCCGAAATCAATCGTTCCCGTCGTTCTGTCCATGCGGAAGATTTTGCTCGATCGCCGGCGGGTCGGGAGTGCGTCGATAGCAGCATTCGAATGCCCGACGACCAACGCTAGCTGCAATACATTACCTGCTCCGCCGGCGCGACTCCCCCGGTCTCTGCTGTCGTCTTCTCCGCGCTGGGCTCCGGCTGGCTTCACTGAACTTCCTGTTCCGGCAAGAAGTTTAAAGAGTAGAGCGCCCTCTACGGTTTAAACTTCTCCCGGACAGGTAGTTCAGTGAAGCCAGTCGGAGAAGAAGACAGCAGAGACTGGGGGGAGTCGCGCCGGCTGGAGGAGCAGGTAATGTATAGCTGGCGGTGGGCGGCTGCGGCAGCTTCACAGATTGTGAACTGTTTCATGCTGAAATCGATTCACAATCTGTTTGCAGTAAGGCAGCCATACGATCCCTCTCTGATCAGATTCGATCAGAGAGGGATCTATCTGTTGGTCGATCTGATGGCAAATCGACCAGTGTATGGCTTAATAAAGAAGAAAAAAAATGCAAAGAATTTGCACTTCATGGGACTGAAAAATTTACAGAGTTTTTATAAATCAGCCCCAGGAGTCAAGATCACACCAAGAAAAAGCACTGAGGCACTTTTTAGGGATTTGTTTATTATTATATGTGTATGATAGCATTTACTTCTTGCATCTATGTAGTGCAAAATGTATTTTGAAGCACACGTCACTAAGTACATGAAGTAATTCACAAATGTTTACATATATGCATTCACAGGTCAATGAACAAATGGCATGATACCATATGGGCAAACAATAAACAAAGAAGAAATAGAGACTTACAAATTGTCCTTGCTCAGGAGGTAGCAGCAACAATCACCACCTTCTGAGAAGCATCTTTCTTGGCTTGATGAGCTTGCAAGACGGCAACGGCTTCCTCCACCTGATTATTATTACATGAAAACAGATCACTCACATTCTTACATTTATATATATAATTTGCATCATATGCAAACAATATTTTGCTAAGCTCAAGGTCTGCTGCATTGGAGCATGGTAGGAAAGTGATGACATTTGTTACCAAGTATGCAGAGGGAGTGGGACAGGAACATACATATTACTAGGAAGAAGGTGCTAGACTGACCAGGAGAAAAAAAATACAACTGCTCAGCTATTGTGGAGACTGTGATATCATGCAAGAACCGCATATTGACAAAAGCGTTATGGTAACTTCAGTTGGCTCTTCATAAGAGTGGGGTTTAAAGAGGAACGCCAGTGAAAATAATGTAACAAAAAAATGCTTCATTTTTACAATAATTATGTATAAATTATTTAGTCAGTGTTTGCCCATTGTAAAAATCTTTTAAATCCCCGATTTACATTTTGACATTTATCACATGGTGACATTTCAATTCTTGGTCACGGTTTCTCTTTAAGTTTGCCCAGTATGACACCAAGGGCTAAATAATTACTTCTAATAAATTCAAAACGTCATGCTTGTATCTGCTTCATTATTGTTCCTACTATTGCTGTTATATACAGCCATCACCTTCCATGGCCCTGTACAATTATTTTCTTACACAGTGTTGTAGCACACTATCTAAAATGAACCTATAGATGAAATGAGGTATAAAAGAAACGGAGTCATGCCCATATCAGCTTTACCTGGCCTTTTATAGTGTCTGGCAGTGTGCAACACATTATTTGGTGACTTAATAAACTTGTACCACCGTAGGTCTTTACTATAAAAGAAACGGAGTCATGCCCATATCAGCTTTACCTGGCCTTTTATAGTGTCTGGCAGTGTGCAACACATTATTTGGCGACTTAATAAACTTGTACCCTTTTAGATCCAGTTAGTGTTGCATACTAAACTGAATACTATATTTTGTGAAGATGCACCTACACTTTATCTTTAGCGGTATCGCCAATATACTCAGATTGAGCATTACTGTATTTACTTATTTGTACGCATTATGTTACAAATATTTCCATAAGATTAGTGCTCTTATGAATGTGGTACTGCATGACAGAATAAAAGCAAAACATATCCACAGCAATTATAAATCCCAATTCCAAAGCACATTGCTGCAAGACTGTTTAACCATTTAAGCCTTCTGGACGTAGAGGCTACGTCCAAAAGGCCACGCGTGCTCCCGTGGTCGATCACGCGTGCTCCCGGGCCGTGGTTTGTTAGTCCAGGGATCAATGAATTGGGACATGGTGCCGGATCATTGATCCCTTTCCCCGGCAGGAAAAGCGACTGCTTCTCTCGGAAGCCTCGCTCTTTCTGCCTCTTACGTCCCTCTAAGCGTACATGTTATGCTTAGAGTGACGTCATGTAAACAAATTCATGGTTGCCATCTTGTGGCCAAATAGTAAAACTACATCTACATGTAAAAAAAAGAAAAAAAAATTGAACACATATTTACATAAAAAAATACTATTTGCATCCCACCCTCCCAAAAGCACCCAAATAAAATGTAAAAAAAAACCATTACAATAAAAAAAGTAAATATTTACCTAGGGGTCTAAACTTTTTTTTAATATCCATGTAAAGATGAAATATTTCTATTTTTTTTTTTTATTATTATAAGCTTGTAAATTGTGATGGATGCAAAATGGAAAAAAATGCACTTTTATTTCCAAATAAAATATTGTCGCCATACATTGCGATAGGGACATAATCTAAACAGTGTAATACCCGGGACTATTAGGCAAATACAATACGTGAGTTTTAATTATGGAGGCATGTATTTTAAAACTAGAATGGCCGAAAACTGAGAAATAATGACTTTTTCCATTTATTTTCTTATTCTTCCTGTTAAAATGCATTTACAGTAAAGTGGCTCTTAGCAAAATGTACCACCTAACGAAATCCTAATTAGCGGCGGAAAAAAAAAAAAGATATAGATCAATTCATTGTGATAAGTAGTGATAAAGTTATTGTCAAATGAATGGGGAGGTGAAAATTGCTCAGATGCATAAAGTGAAACACGACTGAAGGCTGAAGTGATTAATGCCTTTTACACAAAATGTTTATCATCATTTACCCTGTAACACCCACCGTAGGTCTTTACTATTTACCTTGGAGCGCAGAGACTCTGGGGATTCCAGCATGTGTAGCAGCTCTGAGTTGTCAATCTCCAGCAGCATGCCTGTAATCTTACCCGCCAAAGAGGGATGCATGGCTTGTATAAGAGGGAAGAGACGCTCTCCTACAATTAGAGAACAAAATAATAAGTTCACTTCTGTCACTATTCAACACTTTCCCAGCCAAATGCCCAACATGTCACTCACCTAACATCTGTTTTTGCTCTTGGAGTGGGGCGGCAGCTAACATTGAAGCTGTGAGAGGCTCTTGCCCCTGTACATGGACAGCGGATTGGGTAGTCTAAGGAAAGAAACCACTGCTTTTAACATATGAATAAAATGTACATATTTATGTCAATGTTACTGCAAGATCATAAGGGCAAGGTTCTCTCCTATTGCTTCCTTTACTTGCTGCGTATATTTATGAATTGTCTGTATTAGTTACCACATTTATGTTGTATACTGTCTCAGTATACAGTATGTTACCATGCTTGTACTGGTATCTTTGTGCATTTCCATAGAGGATGATTTACATAAAACAGCACCACAATATTATATATGTATATAATGCTGACATGTTTCCCACATTTACAGAGATCAATTCTCTCTAAAAGTACATTCACATGCTAGACAGAACTCGGCTAAGAATCTATGGAAAGGTCGCCTAAAGATTCAGCACACCAGTGTCAACGAAAAGGAATGCATTGTTACCCCACCTGCCAGAAAGCTGCTCTGCCATGCACCGCACTGTCATTTACCTTCCCTACCTCATAGCATAATGCATAGTTTGTATGTGGCTTGTTTCTCTGGCACATATGCCAGCATCAGTAGTTTGTTCTGATAGTGAAAATTAAAGCAACACTGAACTGCAAAAAATAAAATAAAACTAAGTGCAAGAAACTGCATTGTAAAAACAAAACAACCCCTATCTAAGAGCCCCAGTTGGTGATCTAAACTGCCTACACTTTTGCACACTCCCTGCTGGCATCAACTCTGGCCTTCCTGGCAAAATGGAGGCTGGAACAAGCTCATGTGGAGAGGAGAATGGAGATATTTTTCAACAACCTGTAAGTTTGAGAAACCTGCTGATGCCAAGAAGGCATCCTTGCCTTTAGTTTTATTTTTTATTTTGAGATCAGTCATTTCCACCCCCAAAGTTCTCTACCAAAGTAGAAATCCCAGAGCGAGCTAACATTACTACCCTTAAACCCTTCCATAAACCGAAGTTTAAAAAGATCAAGTCAACTAAAGAAAGCAGCCCTGCATATGGCAAAGCCAGAGTACAAAAAAAAAATTACAAGTCTTTTGAAATGACTGTTTTGTAAATGTTTTACCACAGAACTGTTAGGCAACACGTTGTTCCATACCAGAAGTGTTATTTGCTACTACTCATTGTTTATTTTCTTTTTTGTTTTTACCAAATTTTGAAAAATCTCAAAAAAAAAACAAAAAAAACACAACAGTTCAGCACCCTCTACATTTTCATATTGTGTTCCGCACAAATTTACTTTAAGATTTCAAACAAGTAAAGGTTTGCATGTAGCAAAAGGTGTAGAGACAGAACACAAGGCAAAATGCATGCTCTGTCTGGATTTCCTCAGCATTTCTCTTGCACTGTGAAACCTCCCTCTGCACTACACAGCAGAGGCAGGATGAGTTAACAGTGCAAAATGTGATCATACACACTTGCATCAACCTGTGCTAGGAGCTTGCATTTATGAATGATTTTTCTCAGGAAATCTGAGTAAAGTTAATTTCTATCTTTAACCACTTCTATCTGGATGGATATATCCGTCCAGATAGACTGTGCTGCTCCTGCTGCCTGAGGTGCGCTATCGCGCGCGCTCCCGACGCCTGCCGTTAGCGCCCCCCGATCAATGAATGGGAATATACTTCCCATGAATGGGAATATACTTCCCATTCATCGATCTAAGTCCCCTGCAGAAAAAACGATGGTCTCTCATCAGAGGCTGCGGTCTTTCTGAAAAAAGAAAAAAAAAAAAGTTTCCGGTCCTCTTTCTTGTTCCTGGAATCGAGATCGATCGCTTCCAGGACTTTGACTGTGGCCAAATAGTAAACTACACCCACATACATTTTTTATTTAATAATTACATTATATTACATTTAAAATTAGCTGTTTACCTCTCGCACCAAAAATTACCCAAATGCATTTTTAATAAAAAAATAAATAAAAATAAAATTAAAAAAAAAAAAACAACAACATAAATAGTTACCTAAGGGTCTGAACTTTTTAACTATGCATGTCAAGAGTATATTATATTTTTTTCAATTATAAGCTTGTAAATAGTGATGGATGCAAATTCAAAAAAAATGCACCTTTATTGCTAAATAAAATATCGGCGCCATAAATTGTGATAGGGACATCATTTAAACGGTGTAATAACCGGGACAAATGGGCAAATAAAATACATGAGTTTTAATTACGGGAGCATGCATTAATTTCAAACGATAATGGCCAAAATCTGAGAAATAATGAATTTTTTCCATTTCTTTTTTAATCTTCCTGTTAAAATGGATTTAGAAAAAAATTATTCTCAGCTCTGGGAATGCTCTGGGTCCTACAGAGCCTTCCCACTCCTTTCACGGTCCCATTGTTCCAGCGCCATCACCCCCGGTAGCAGTATAGGACCAATCGATGGAATATTGCTCTCTCCTGCCGCTGAAGGCTTCAGAAGTTTTGGGGAGCCGGAGTGCTCCTGAAGACAGGTAGCTCCATATTGCACTAGCGCTCTCTCTTGCATGCGCAGTACAGAGCCACCAGTCTTTAGGAGCACTTGGGCTTACGAAGCTTTCTGCAGTGGGGGATTAAAAAAAGATGGTGACATCGCTGGAACGAGTGGACTGTGAGAGGACCGGGAAGGCTCTATAAGACCCAGAGCCTTTCCTCTCTTAGGCAAGTATCTGTTTTTTTTCGGCTCACATTAGCTTTAAAAGCACTTTGAAAGAACACTTTAAACTTATTTTTCTTCCACTGAAAATATTTGGGCACTCTAGCCTTCATTCAAATGCACTTCCATTTCTACAGGTCGTGCTGTGCTGACCAAGATGAGAAACATCAGGCACAGCCCATTTCTCTGTCAAATATACAGTTATCAATCACACGAACATCTAAACTAGCTAATGTTCTATATTGATGCCAAGAAGTGGTTACGGCACCACTTCAACCGATGAAAAAAATTCAAGCTGCGTTGCTTACAGGTATAAGAAATGCAATGTTTTTTCATTGTATTACAATTTTCATTCAGTAAAAACACCTGTAGTGGCTGCACTCCAGGGAGTGGACAACGTGTGTACTTGTACTGAGGCACTGGTCTGGATGGAGGGGTAGAGACTGGTTGTCTAGGGCCAATTGTCTGAGTAGCAGAGGAAACCCCTATGAAGAAATTAAAAGGTAATTAGAGAACTATTTCAACAAAGTAGAAAGCAAAAAAAAAAAGAGTGCATTCCACGAAGGTCAAAATAAAGTAAAGTAATAATATCCACTGGAATACAAAAATGCAAGCAACTGTCTATTGCAAAGGAGTGTAGATAGCACACACAATGGAAGATTTTCTGTCTGGATTTTTTTTTATAGCACATACATTTATTGTATCTATAAAGCGCCAACATATTACACAGTGCTGGACAGTAGTTAAGGTTACAGACAAAATTTAGAGGTGACATACTGCAATAAGAATACAGGAATACATGCAAACCAGATCACACAGCACAGTATAAGTACAAGGTAATGTGTAGTCAGTCACTGGATGGGAGCATGGAGATTAGGCAAGTTGAGTCCACTCAGATCCATAGGATGGGTGTACGGTAATTGAGGGCCTTCCTGAAGATGTTGAAGGAGAGGGCAACCCTAATGTGGGTGGGGGGGGGGGGAGGAGGTAGGGAGTACCATTGTGTTGGAACATCTCTTGAGAAGTCCTGGAGGTGTGCATGGGACTGGGTGATGCGAGGGGCAGTCAGGCGAAGTTCATTGGAGGAGCGGAGTAAGCGGCTAGGTGTGTACCTTTGAGTAAGATCAGAAATGTAGGTTTGGCAGGTTCTGTGGACAGATTTGTAGGCCAGACACAATATCAGGAATATGATTCTGGACTAGATAGGAAGCCAGTGGAGGGATTCACAGAGGAAAGCCACCATGGTGGAGCGATAGGAGGAGTGGATGATTCTGGCTGCCGCGTTCATGAAGGACCACAGTAGGGCAATTCGAGTCATAGGGAGACCAGACAGAAGGGCATTGCAGTAGTTATGAGGGCATGGATGAGGAGTTTGGTGGTGACAGAGGTCAGGAAAGGGTGGATCTTGCAGATGCTGCGGAGGTGGAAGCTGCAGGTTTTTGTGAGGTTTTGGATGTGGGGAATATAGGAAAGTGCGGAATCCAGGGCGACCCCAAGACAGCAGGCTTGAGAGGTAGGGCGAATGGTAGTGTGGTTAACAATGACATGCACATCTGGGAGGGTCATGGATGGCCTGGATGGGAAGATCATAAATTCTGTTTTGTCCAGGATTAGTTTCAGGAAGCTAGCGGACATCCAGGAGGAGATGGCTGATAGGCAGGAGGAGACCTTGTCCATAGTAGTGGTGGATAGGTCAGGGGTGTGGAGGTAGATCTAAGTGTCATCTGCATACAGATGATAGTTAAAACCCATGGAGGCGATAACCTTGCCAATGGAGGATGTGTATAGGGAGAACGGTAGGGGGCCAAGGACCAAGCCTCTGGGGACTCCCGAGAGGTGGCTGAGGACTCCATGAAAGAGGTCATGAAGGAGCGTTTGGAGAGGCAGGATGAGAGCCAGGCTAGGGCGAGGTCCTGAATGCCCATGGACTGGAGGAGTAGGGGACAGTCCACTGTGTCAAAAGCATTTACTTTCATTCACACCACAAAACATGCGGTTATGAGTTTACGGTGCATAAAACTTTTCTCAAGACTGGTAAACAACAAAAAAAAAAAAAAAAAAAAAAAAGAAATAGATTTCCTTACCAACTCTCTGGGTTACACTGGGGATACCACGTGTGCCCTGAGTACTTGAAGGTGGGATATGGCGTATTGACTGACGAGGACCACTCTGTCGCACTGCATTAGGAATTGGCTGGAAGCCTAGAGAAAAAAAAAAAACACTGGTTCACAAACGCAGCAAGTTCTGGCAGTACAAAACTGTAACAGTCATTGGCTATATAAATCAAATATATCACACCTGCCAACGATGTTTTGGAAAGATTCTTGGAGGAAACCCATATCTGGTACTTTAAATGAACTTCCCTTATAGACAGAGTAAAATCTACACATATTCATCTACACATCTTTCTCAACAGTAGAACTAGCTCAGTTACTTTGGCACAAGACATGAAAAGGAAATGACAGCACGGTCATTAGTGAACAAAAGTATATGTAGTTTCTACAAACAGGCTACTAGTTAGAATGGAAAACACCGGATCACATGACAGCCGTTGGCCACAGGTCTCTCTCACTGTCTGGAGCCCCCAAACCACCATGCGATACCCAGAGGGAAGTGCGGGTGGGCCCTGGACCTCTCACCACCAGGGAATTCACCCCCACTGCCTCTGAACTGAATGCAAATTGCAAAAGACACTGCATGGTGGTTTGGGGGCCCCAGCCTGTGAGAAAGACTGGGGCCCCCGGCTGTCATGCGAACCAGTGTTTGTGATTTTAAATTTTTTGCAGCTTCCAAGATGCGGTTGACAGGTGAGTGGTTAGGGAGGGGACCGTGTGGGAGATGTGCCTACATGGTGCGTCCCTGTAAAAGATGTAATCTACGATTACGTCCAAGCGAAGCCTCCCACCTGAATGCTAATTTATGCAATTCCTGCTAGATTTGGTATGGCAGGCAAAGGGTGTATGACAGTATACCTGATTGGCTGACTGGCACCTGCTGACCAGATAAAGGTAGTAAAGTGTTTTAGCTGGGAGTGAGCAAATTGTGTGTTTTGCAACGTACTAGTTACAGATATGCCTGGCAGCACTATGAAAGCCGCCTCCTATAAAGCAGAATCAGGAAATTTGGGCGCCTGGGGCTATTGGACTATTTGGGTGTCCCACAGGCGCTAATGCCAAATATCGGCTCTTGGGTGCCAAGGAAGAAATTTGGGCACCTGATAAATCTCGGCACTGGGCCCGTCCAACCGAAATGTTTGGTTTTGAGAATTAGTGTTTTGAAAATATTATGACAATTAGAATTTTGTAAATCACTGTTTTGAAATGTATTATCTTACAAATGTATCACTTTTTGTATTAACGTTATTTGCAGCTGAGAAATCGGTTTTAGGTTAGGCATCAGGAGCAGGGGAGGACTGGGACCTTTTGGCCTGGGGGGAAAACACAACCTAGAGGCCCTTTCACGGCAGCCCTGGCCCACATGCATACATGCTTACATTCTTGTAAGCAAGAGAGAGTGCTTAGCCAGGGCCATTTTTGATCTACTTGGTGCCCCAGGCAAGAAATTCCCGTGTCAGCCCCTAGCCTTATCTAAAGGCTGATTCACGCGCTTAATTGTTTGCGCCAAGTGGGTGGTTGTCCGTATTAATCGAGAATCTAGCATTAATATACAGTAGGTGTTCCCTGATGAAAGCCAAGGTCGCTTTATTGGTTCAGAATGCTGAATCTTTAGGAGACAAAGACCAAAGTTCACTGTTACCCCTTACCGCATCCACAAAAACTGCATTGTCGTCCCTCCACCTCCCTCCAAAAAGACACTAGGCAACCAGCATTAGGGCAGTGAAATGTGGCCGTAGGACTTCAATCCTGGTGGGCAACACAAACTGCATTCAACTTGTGCATTTGTCCCCATCTTTAACCAGACTTGCCTCCAGCCCGCTAAATAGCACCATATGGCTTGCAGTAACAGTTATGCAGAGACGTAAGGTGCCCATACATCACACGATGTATTGGCACATCGACCAAGACACAGACCTCTCTATGATGGGATCTGTTGCCTGCCAATACACCACAAGCTGCCAATGTTGTTCCAGCAACTGCCCATGCAACTACTAGTTGTACAGAGGGCAATGCAGTCTACACACACAATCAACGGAACACTTTTTCTTGACTTGCTGTGTTTAGGGGGAGAAAGTTTAAAAGCAAAACCAGATATGAGACAAATGTAAAACAAAAATATGAATACCTGCATATCCCCCCTCCCCCGCCATGCAGTATACTTATACGCACATACAAACACTATATGCTACAATATTACAATTCAATATTAGATATACCTGTACATTGCATGCAACTTTTTATATTTATCAAAATATTAAAAAAAACAGCTCAGTATTGGAGAGTAGGTGAGGCAAGACAGAAAAGTCCTGGAGGTTACATTAGGGTCAGGATGACTGATATTGGATTGAAAAGATAGATATTGGTGAGATGGTGGCATAGCAGTAACACTCCTGTATTGTAGTGCAGAGCTTGAATCTTGGCCAGGACATATTCTGAATCAAGTCTGAATGTTCTCCCACGTTTGTGGAGGTATCATGTTGGCAATATAATTAGTTAACTTGTTTGCCCCCCAGAAAGACTAAACACCTTAGATTGTAGTAGGATTAGATTGTGAGCTCCTCTGAGGACAGTCAGTGACATGACTATGTACTCTGTAAAGTGCTGCAGAAGGTGTCAGTGCTATATAAATACATAATAATAATATGGCAGGACATTAGACTATGACTATGGTAGGATTAGACTGTGAGCTCCTCTGAGGACAGTCAGTGACATGAGTAGGTACTCTGTAATGTGCTGCAGCAGATGTCAGTGCTATATAAATACATAATAATAATATGGCAGGACATTAGACTATGACTATGGTAGGATTAGAGTGTGAGCTCCTCTGAGGACAGTCAGTGACATGACTATGTACTCTGTAATGTGCTGCAGGAGATGTCAGTGCTATATAAATACATAATAATAATATGGTAGCACATTAGACTATGACTATGGTAGGATTAGAGTGTGAGCTCCTCTGAGGACAGTCAGTGACTTGAGAGCTGAAGCTCTGACCTGACACGATCTCAACTGATCCCCCAACCACCAGCACTACAGTTTTATTTATTTATGCTTCATTACATTACTTATAGCAAACATTTCCCCACTGACAGACTACTACCCCAAGGGCCATGACATTTGTGACAGGAGATCACATCGGCAGACTGCAGCTGTGGTCTTTTGTCTTATGTGTTACCAGCCATTGGGGTGGTCTCCTTTAGGAAGGGTAATACATTTTAACTAACAGCAAAGTACATTAAAGGGGGACTAGAGATGTGACAAAGGGACACTGAGTACCTCCTAACACTGAGGGAAAACTGACAGTAACAAACAATTGGGGACTGCCTGACACAGTGTGTACACAGGCACAATTACTGACTCCAAAAGGGATTAGGACTCAACCCCTCGGGTGACAATTCATGTCTGACTTCTCTACAGACATGTCGGTAGCCTGCAGGCTAGCAATACGTTGTGTTGCTATGTGGGGGTGGGGAAGATGTGGAGGGCTGAGAGCCTGGTGGAAGATGGAGCGGGAGGGGTAGATAGGAGAATAGGCTCTGCCTGTAATCTGGATGTCTCAACAATGCATCAAGTACACACGCTAACCTTCTCAGGTAGCTTGCTGATTGTGTTTCCTATAAGAGGCAGTCATCCCCCTGAAGCCCCATATACACGCTGGATGAAACTCCACCGAGGGGTCTGAAAACAGCTGCCTCAGCTGAGAATCCTGCGTGTGTATGGCAGTCTCTGACGCCTCTCAGGCAATCCACTGGTGATCCAACCTGGTGGATCTCTCTGGCCGAGAGCATTGTTCTCCCCACTTACCTAGCCTGACGCGCAATGTCACTTCCAGCCTCCTGCCTTGCAACAAAACAAATCGTTAGCCTACAGACTAATGACAAGTCTGTCAGCGACGGCCCTGCAATGATGCCTGAGAGATCATGTAGTGTGCATAAGGGCTTTAAAGGGCAACTGCAGTGAGAGGTATATGGAGGCTGACATATTAATTTCCTTTTAAGCAAAACCAGTTGTCTGACAGCCCTACTGATCTATTAGACTGCAATAGTGTCTGAATCAGACCAGAAACAAACATGCAGCTAATCTTGTCAGATCTGACAATGTCAGAAACACCTGATCTGCTGCATGCTTGTTCAGGGGCTAGGGCTAAAAGTATTAGAGGCAAAGGATCAGCAGGACAGCCAGGCAACTGGTATTTTTTTTAAAGGAAGCCTCCATATACCTCTCACTACAGTTGTCCTTTAACAGTGACCTAATCAAGCCTGGTACACATGTATGAGTCGCATGGCAGGGATTGTCAACCAATCCCACATTGCAATGTTGAGGCTGTACAGATGCATTGCTAACCTGCATGCTAGTGACTTGTTCTGTTACTATTGGGGGGGGCTGGGGCTGTAGGAATAACATCATGCGTCATTGGGGAAAGCAATGCTCTCAGCTGAAGAGGGTCAGGGCTGCTGTACACACACTACATTACCAGCAGAGGTGGAAGTTACGGTAACTTTTACCTCTTCTGAATTTTCATCTAACGTGTTTAATGCTATAGTAGGTACCACGACGCAATTTTCTGACAGTTACTCAGATCGATTATTTCCAACATGTGCAATCTGATTTCCAATAGATTTTCCATTCACTTCTATGGAAAATCAATTGGAAATCAGATTGGACATGTTAGAAATAATCAATCGGACATTAAATCGGTCAGAAAATTGTATCATGTGTACCTAGCATAAGGTGAAGTATACTTCACCTCAGAATCCCCTGGGTGTCAAATAAGAAGATTGTGCCTTAACCCTGGAGGAGGCTGAGGTTCTGAGCATAATCGTTTCAGAAAAACGAGGATCTGAAGTGTGTAGGTCGTTTACTCATTTACAATTCAAAGCACAGCAAATTTGGAAGCAGTCCCTGGGGATTACTAGGGCTGATCAAACTGCAGAAGCTGTAAAGTGTGTGAGAAACATGTGTAACCTGACCTCCTGACTACACAGATGTTATCCTATCAGACAGCAGCACAGCTTGTCACCCTGGCTCATCCCAGTGTATTACAAGGAATAGAGGTGACAGTGACCTGTGTCCCTGCACCTTCTGGAAGATGCTGAGACTGGCTGGCCATAAATCAGTAGGAAGCACATGGCGAGTCACTGAGAAGTAAACAGACTCACCGAGTCACGCCTGTGCCGTCCTGCTGGCTGCTTCTCCTGGAGTCCAGTCCTCTGCTCTCTATACACTGGCTCTGCCTGGCATAGCCCTGCTGCAGTAGAAGACTCATCCTCGGCAGGTGCCAGCAGCTGATAATCGGGCACTAGAGGCCAAGAGCAAGTCGGGGCAGCACAGGCACGTTAAGGGGAAGGGGAGGAGCATAAAGGGAGGGTGAAGGAAAGAAATAGTAAAAGGAGTTGTGGGCACTGCAGAGCGGAGCAGCCTGCATACATGCCACACTCACTATCTACTTAGCCTGAAGAGGGGCGGGGAACCAATCAGATACGTAAAAATACTGTACTGGGCAGTGAGCATGTGGTAAAGAATCGAGAGGCGGGGCTAAAATAAGCGGCCGGCGATGCAGAGAGAAGTTTATATTTAGTATTACACTGGCCGGCCCGAATTGTTGTAGGGCAAGCGGCCCGGGGGGAAATTGCCACCCTGCCCCCCGCCCCAGTCCGCCCCTGATCAGGAGGGGGGTTTAAGCGTTAGGAAGGGGGGGGGTTAGGGTTAGGCACCACCAGAGGGGTTTTAGGGTTAGGCACCACCAGAGGAGGACTCTGTGTGAGTAAAATCAGGTTTAATTGTAGTAAAATATTGGTAATGTTTTACTATGCTCATTATGACTATAAATATATTTTCTTTTTGATTGTTATAGACGATATTTTTCCCTTTAATACTGTTATTTTAACATATTTATTATTCTATCTCAGAAAAAGAAACAATAAAAAATTTGCTATAAACAAGATCTTAAAATTTCGGCTATACTCTGCACCCTTTTTTCTGGTGCCCTTATTTGATGTATGCCTGTAAAACATCTGAGGAGCAAAACCATTACAGAAAATATGCCAGCAAATGCTCACCCTGAGGGCGTCCTGCTTGCTGCCATCGTGGACCAGGCCGCATCTGAGCAATATGATTTGGAGCATAGTATGTAGGTCTGTTTTGAGCCTGGCCAAAGAGAAAACAGTTATATGAATGCCAATGCAAGACAAGACTGTGAAAAAATGGATGTGAAGTCCATACAGCTACTATCAGACAGCACAGTTACCTGTGGCACCGCTGGTACAAAATACCCTCCAGGAGCTGGTTGGAACTGATTGATGAGAGCGTTGGCAGGCAAAGCTCTCATCCCAGCTATACGTTGCATATACTGATTAGTGAGGTGAGCTTTCCTTTCCTCCTTTCTTTGAGCCAATGCTACATAAAGAGGTTTAGAGCCTACAATCCTCCCATTCATTTCTGTAACTGCTTTTGTAGCTTCCTCAGGGGAGGAAAAGCAGACAAATCCGAATCCCTTGCTCCTTCCATCCTCCAGCATGACCTGCAAGAGACATTATTATGATTTTATTATGTATATAGCGCTGACATTTTCCGCAGCGCTGTACAGAGTATATTGTCTTGTCAACAACTGTCCCTCAGAGGGGCTCACAATCTAATCCCTAGATTAGTAAAATGTCTATGTTTATAAGGTACAAGCTCTGAAATCATTCATTCTAATCCTGGCTTTACTATCTAGTTAGTCATCTACCGCAAACTGCTTCTAGGTTGGGAGCCCACATTTTTCAGACTTGCCTAGTAGTGTGAATGAGACTTATTAAAGCAAACCTTAACTAAAGTTTCCTTCACTTGATCTCATTTTTGCTACATTCTAAATACCCAAATAACATTAATGCACTAACGCACATTGCTATCTAACCTAGCTAGCCAGAGCAGTAGAATGTATTTGTCTCTGTCATGTAGACCGACATCTTGCTTCCTGCAAATGATATCATTTCTGAGACACCTTTTGTAATTCATAAACGTTCATCTCTGTCTCTAGGCTTCTCTGAGATACACACAAAGCGTGGAACCCAGGATCTGTAAGACAGCTCCAGAGCTTGTATCTTTAAATGAAAATTCAGTGTTTTTATTTTAATCAGTTTTTCAGCTTGATTGTTTTCATTTGCTTATAAAAACCTTAATTCCCCAACAATATTACCATTGCTACTGCCAGCTATGTACTGCACATTATGCAATTAGTTTGATCCACGGTTTATTACATAATGCAAGTTATTACAGTAACGCTTGCGTTAATCAAGGGCTGTGGATCGCACGAATTGCGTAACATGCAATATACTGCTGGTGGTAGTAACAGTAATACAGCTGCGTGCTGGCTGTGCATGGCGATATTACTGGTGGTTAGTGCATCAAACCCATAGCCTCTTGCCCTGTGCTGTTAATTACTCCTGCAGCAAAACCTAGCAACAGAATTCTCTTTACGGAGTATTGTTTCTAAGGGTACAAAGCAAAGCCATTAAAACTGGTCAGTTTTAAAAATTATTTGCTGGCTGCAGATTGAAATAGAAAAATAATTATGTTTAAGAAACTGCTAAAAGACTTGTGCAGCAGAAACCAATACTAAAGGTGATCTTTTATTTTTTTAACTAAAGTGGTATTTCTCTTAAAAATAAGTTAGCAGTGTCAATTCTAATGTCTTTCCTCACTAACTTACTTTAAAAATACAAAAAAACAGGTAAAGGTTTGCTTGTAGCAAAAGGTGTAGAGACAGAACACAAGGCAAAATGCATGCTCTGTCTGGATTTCCTCAGCATTTCTCTTGCACTGTGAAACCTCCCTCTGCACTACACAGCAGAGGCAGGATGAGTTAACCGTGCACAATGTGATCATACACACTTGCATCAAACTGGTTCCACAGCTGCAAGGAGTCTGAATTTATCAATGCTGGTTTTCCCAATTGCAATCTATAAGTAAAATCTTCTCTGTTGGTGTCTAAATATCAGCAAAAACTTAGTCTTCTTACCTTGGCACTTGTGATTGACCCAAAAGGAGAAAATTCTTTCCTCAGCTTCTCATCATCAATCGTGTCATCCAGATTTTTGATATATAAATTTACACCCTGAGGACAAACAAGACAAACATAACCACTAGAACACAAGGTAATGAAACCAACAATATTACACAACTTGGGACAGTTCCAGGAAGTGGTAAGATTTTACAGGATTTATATGCTTTGATGGAAATGGGTGCCAAAATGAACATAATATATTAACCTATGTGAGCATTGGAAAGCCTGTTACTGTAACTATCTGTATATAGTTATATTGTGTGGATAAGTGAAAAGGCTGTTATAAACTTAACTAATGGTAAGGAATTGCTACTTGAGGTGTTCACAAACCTATGCCGGTATTAATATACCTGCATACCTGTAAGAAGCTATTATAGTTATTTAACTGAAGCATTGTCACAAAGATATATCAAGCCATACATTTTGTCCAGTAAACTGGCATTTGCTATAAGAAAAACTAAGTAGGTCTGTGACGTTCTCATTTCTCAGACAACAGGTTAACACCAAGAAAACATAAGTCATTCCAGCTAGAAACTTTGTTTGTGTTCAAATGAAGGGAAAGATTATTCAGACCTTTGTATATGTATAGATAATTCCCTTACGTCAAGCAACAGAGTTTAACATACTTGGAACTCAATATGCAAATGCTAACTCATCACTGGTAGAAAGTGGAACATTTAGTGGTTAAAAGAAACCCAAGGTGAAAAAAAGATAAAATAAACTGATGAAAAACAATTGTATCTATCCTCCCACTCCTGAAAATTACTATTTATTTATTTTTTTTGACTCCCAGAGTTTTATTTTCTTTTTAAAAAGAGAAGTAGGTTCAAGGAGTACTTCCAGTGTAAAAGACAAAGGCCTCAATTCACTAAGCTTATCTCCTGTCTTTAATAACTCTTCTAGAGTTGTTACCATGGTGATAAGGCATGTAGTATTCAGGAAACATTTTACCTCAGGCAAACCTAAAGTTAACTCTTCAATCCTTAAAATAACTCCAGAGTTAAACTCAGGCTGTTTATTAACTGCATGTGAAAATAACTACAGAGGAGGTAAATTAACTACAGAGGAGGTAAATTAACTACAGAGGTGGTAAATTAACTACAGAGGCGGTAAATTAACTACAGAGGCGGTAAATTAACTACAGAGGCGGTAAATTAACTACAGAGGCGGTAAATTAACTACAGAGGCGGTAAATTAACTACAGAGGCGGTAAATTAACTACAGAGGCGGTAAATTAACTACAGAGGCGGTAACTTAAGGAATGAAGAGATAAGATAACTCTCTCTTATGTGGAGGTAAGTTTTCTCTTGCCTTATTATCTCCAGCATGATCTTAGTGAATTGAGGCCAAAGACTGTCATGAAGGCTCTGTCTTAAAGCACACCTGACCTGAGAGGGATATGGAGGCTGCCATATTTATTTACTTCTCAACAATGCCAGTTGCCTGGCAGTCCTGCTAATCTCTTTGTCTACAGAAGTGTCTGAGCCACACACCTGAAACAACCATGCAGCTTATCTTCACAGATTTTTGTCAGAAACACCTGATATGCTGAATGCTTGTTCAGGGTCTATGGTTAAAAGTATGAAGCCCAATCTACACGATACGATTCCATTTACGATTCGATTAAATCCAACATGTCCGATCTTGATTCAATTCAATTCGCCATTGTTTTGCAATGGTAAATCGAATTGAATCGAATCAGGATCGGACATGTCGGATTTAATCGAATCGTAAATAGATTCATATCGTGTAGATTGGGCTTTAGAGGCAGAAGGTCAGCCAGGCAATATGCACTATTTAAATATGGCAGCCTCTATAGCACTCAGAAGCTGTTCTCTCCCAGGCAGGAGTTTAATGGTTGTAATTCCTTATCAGTGAGGGATAGCTATAGTCCTACTAGGTACCAACTGGAAAGAAAGGGTCACTTACATAGCTGAAAGGGTCACTTACATAGCTGAAGGGTTAAGGTTAGGTCCACAGTACACCGGATGTACAACAGTGCATTCAAAGCATATCCTGAGCGAATATGTTGTGCCATGTTGCACTATCAAGCGAGATATTCACACTACTCACCATTGTGCACCCTGGCACTCCTGCTTACCTATTAGGCTGCAGTAATGTCTAAATCACATCTCTGAAACAAGCATGCAGCTAATCTTGCTGGGCTGTCTTTTTTTGCTTCTTTACTGTCCTCTCAGATTTAACTAATTCAGCCTGGTTGGCTAAAGCCTCTTTCCCACCTGTTTTCACCTCCCACACCTCTGTTCCTCTCTGATTGGCCAATATTCATCATGCTTCTCAAGCTACAGAGTCACACAATGACAATGTACTAACTATTGCAGGGTTGGGTTGGAGTGTCTGAAGCATGTCTGTGTTTGCATTGGCCACCCTCCTCCCAGAGTAAGGGAGGAAATTACATCAGGATTGGCTTTAGACACAGGGATTTCAAAATGGCAAATGCCTAAAACAGGAAAGCCTCTTTCCCTAAGTTGCTTATCAATGTGCATTATTCATTGGTTAGGCCAGAGACCACTTATTTTTGTTTTGGTTGGAAGTATCTAGCATCAACTTTTATGAAAACTGGCATTATCAGGATTGAGTAGAGTCAGTATTAAAGCCATAACTACATATATACACACCTGATAGCGGCTAATTCGTTCCTGCTTCAGCTGCTCAAACCTCCTCTTCAGCTCTGCTTGCCGCTCAACTTTTTTCTGTGCTCTACCGACAAACATCACCTTTCCATTGACATCCTTCCCATTCATGTCATCCACAGCCTGTTAGAAATAATTTTGTTATAGACATCACAGTTACATGCACCTACATTGATCAACACATGTTCTGTAGAGCTCCCGAGCACCTGGCACTCCCCTGCAAACATTCTATGCCTGCCTGGTCCTCCATGGGAGCTCTTACCTTATTTGCATCTTCATGTTTTTCAAAGCTGACAAAGCCAAACCCTTTGGACTTGCCACTGGGGTCAGTCATCACCTTAACGCTCAGAGTCTTGCCTGCAGCCAAGAGACACCAGTTAACCACAGAGGTCACAGGGTCACAGCATGCAGGTGCACGGCACACGCAAGATACCAGGTGCCCACATGCGGGAGCAGAGTTGGAGAACTCAATAGGTTAACCATGGCATATGCGTGAAACCAGAAGCCCACATGCACGGGCAGAGCCAGGGAACTCATGAGTTATCCACACACTAAGGCAGAAGCAAGTGCCCACTTGGGATCAGACGGTCACGCAGTTACCGTATTTGCTGAAAGTCTCCTTTAGACGCTCATCATCCATATCTTCCCCAAAGTTCTTGATGTAAACATTTGTAAATTCCTTGGCTTTGGCTCCCAGCTCTGCTTCTCGCTCCCTTCTGCATTTAAATCGCCCGACAAATCTGCAAAACAAATATTGCAACTACTTTGTACTGAGTTTATAATTGGTCACAAAAAAAAGAAAGAAGAAATTATTCCCTGCCATGCCATGTACACCTGTAACTATGATTTAGGTACTGCAGGAAGCGAGTCAGTAGTCTAAATGAAAATTCCCCCAAGTAGACAACATAAAAATGTTATATACCAGCTCCACAGTTCTACAGTACAGAATTATTTTTCTGTACATCTGGCACAAGCAGTCTATATTTGTGCAGGGCTTATTTTTTCATTGCATGAATATGGAACATTTCTGATGTATATTGTGCATAGGGAGTGTAAGCTGGGGGGAAGAAGTGACCAGTGTGGCCCTACGTAATTTAGGAATATCCTTAATGCATGCCAGGAGCTGTAGTATGTACATCTTCACAAAGGCACATGTATTCATATTTACATACTACTGCTCCTGGCATGAATTGTAGTGCGAAGAGCACTCACAGGCGGATTCTTTAAAGTCCGGCTTGCGATGGCAACCTTCACAGGGATGGGAGGGGTGGCTCCACAAGCAGCCCCCTGGAGGAAAGAAATTGTGCTCCTCCTAACGGCATACTGTATTACAAACCTCCCTTATAGTGAGGTTCATTTAAGAAGAAAAAAAAAATAACACTTTAAAGCCCTAAAAGAAAAACTTCTGAATATAATCGCTTATGTTTAACATTACTTTATAAACTATACAAATGTTTGCCCACTGCAAAATCTTACCTTACCCTTATTTACATTTTTGAGTTAGAGACTCTGAAGCAAGTCTAAATCCACTTTGTTAACTTTTACTAATGTTAAGCACTATAAGCCATGCTAAACCGCCGCATCCCCGCAGCAAAACGAGGAATTTATAACCCCTCCCCCCCCCCCCCCCTAAATCCCCTGTGCAAAATCCTCGACTTTCTTGGTCGTGGATTTTGCTGCCCATGGAGGCAGAGCTTAGGGCTGCAGCTCTGTCTCCATGCACGTCAATCTGCCCGCGGATCTCCGCCTCTCCCAGCCCCTCTCAAAGAAGGAAGATTGAGAGGGGCGGGGAGAGGCGGTTGATCAGCAGGGATTGACGCGCAAAGAGGCAGAGTTACAGCCCTAAGCTCTGCCTCAAACAGGAAGGGCTCCCCGGACTCAGCAGAGGGGATTTGGGGTTTAGCAGGGCTTACAGTGCCTAACATTAATACAAAATTAACAAAGTGGATTTAGACTCGCTTCAGAGTCATTTTAAGGTGATGCCAGCATCTTTACTGCTGGCAGAATGAATCACTGTGGGATTTCCCCCAATGTAATAAGCATTAATACCAGTTGATCTACCAGAGTGCTTTGATGCAGAAGGTTGTGTGACATCATAGCCCAGGCTAAACATCACTGGGAAGGCGGGGTTGTATACGAACATACAGCAATATATAGCTATAACAAGCATTTATAATGTGAAAACTAGGATACAGAACATAAAATGGATATCATAAATAATAATTCATGTTCTGCTATGAGTCATTATGGGACCTCTTAAAATATCAATTCAAAAACCATTTGCAAGTCAATTCTTATAACAGAGCTCTATAAGAGTCTACCATCCCTCCCAGCACACAACTCCTCTCACACTTTGCGGTCGTTGAGCAGCATGCCGTTCATCTTCTCAATGGCTCTGTCTGCAGCATCTTGTGTCTCAAAGTGCACAAAAGCGTACCCCTTGGAACCATTCTCATCACACACCACCTGTAGGAGAGTGTGTGTTAGAGGAGTCCTTAATATCTCACAATGTGCATCCCACATACAAAAAAGGCAGAAAAGAGCAAGGAGGGAAACTGACCTTACATGAAAGAATGTTGCCAAATGCAGAGAAAGTGTCATAAAGTGCTTTGTTGTCAATCGATTTGTCAAGATTCTTTATGAAAACATTGCCCACTCCAGATTTCCTTAGAGACGGATCCCGCTGAGACCACATGATTCGGATGGGCTTCCCTTTGATCACATCAAAGTTCATGGTGTCCAGAGCCCGTTCAGCTGAAAAATAAAAAATATCCTTTAGGTAAATGTGTAGGAACAGCTGATTCCTAGCATACTACTTCTATGCCATGGTAAATACCGTACTGTATAATGCACAAAACATTTAGAAATAGGTTAAATGTTCTTATATCAGTATAGACTTCATACAGCCCTAGTCATAATTATTCATAACTATTCTTAAAAGTTGCACACAGCTTTTGCCTTCCTTTATCCTTATATCCTAAAATGTTGATCCACTTACTGCTACGTCCTCTTTTCTCCTGTCTAACCCAGATTTTTGTACATATAACATCAAAGTTGAACAAGGCAACATAATGCACCTCCGTTTTATTAGCAGACAACATTCTCTGTGCCTGTTCTATTGTAGGTCTGATATCTACAAGTTTCTATGCATAATTAACTAGTGAATTGGGTTTTCTAACAACATAATGGTGTGAGGGTGGGGTATTCTAGAGTAATGGACACAAATTTACTCAAAAACAGGTACTTGGGGAATTGACATAGTAATACTAGTCCTGCAGGAACATTTGGGTCCCTATATGCACTGTTAAAATGTAACTTTAATTGGTTATTAAAAATTGGGAAAGTGGACAATACAGCAAAATACAGAAATAAAGCAATATAGCAGAGTGAGGTGAACAGAACCCTCTGTATAGACTACAGCTCTCTCATATAAATCCCACTTTATGCCCGCCCAGTACACTCCCCTCTGACACACTATATGTAGTTATAGTATAGAGTATGACAAGTTTTACTGCACACAAAGTGAAGGCAAATTAGAAAAAAAAAAAATCCCTGCACATAAGCCAAATTACCCTGATTGGAAATCAACTGGTATATATTGATAGTTTTACCACTATGCACCACAAGATATCAATGCAATTTCATTAAATATCTGGTCAAATATTGAATGTATAGCACCTCTCAAGGCAGTACTAAGTTATGCAGCTGTTAGGGCAGCACTGTGGCGTAGGTGTTAGCACTCTTGCCTTGCAGCACTGGGTCCCCGGTTTGTAGCTAGGGCATTATGAGCACAGAGTTTATATAGGTTCTCCCTATGTCTGTCTGGGTTTCCTCCCACATCCCAAACACCGATAAGGTAATTGGCTTCCCCCTAAATTGACCCTAGACTACGATACATACACTACACAATACAGCCATAGATATAGGACAATGGTAGGGATTAGATTGTTAGCCCCTCTGAGGGACATTTAAGTGACAAGATAATATACTCTGTACATCACTGTGGAAAATGTTGGTGCTATATAAAAACAAAATAATAATAGCTGTTATTCGTGCGCTGCTCTTGCTGCACTCGAAGAACCACCTTGAGGCTTCCATACCCTATCAGACATCTTTAGTAGATCACCAGACCAAAAATCTGTTAAAAACTAGGGCCCTCCTGATGATGATAAAGCAATCAGGAAAGCTTTTTTTTTTCTTCCCTTTTTCAGACATCTCAGGCAGGTACCCTGACTGCACGGTGAAGTCAGTGGGAGGGAAGCACATGACTGAAGCAAGTGGTGGAAGCAGTACAATCAATACTACATCAGATTTCTGCTCTACTTTAACAGATTTTCTTTGAATCAAGTCTAACGCTTCATATATTAAAAATATCAAATAGTGCATGGTAGCTTTTAGAGCTGTAACTACTTATGTGTAGGTTTTCTTGCTGTACCTTCTGCTGAACATATGCAAACATCTCCAGGTCAGTCACTAAAGCACAACACATATGTAAAGAAGTCCAGCTATCTGCAGTAGCAGCTGGCATTCATGAGTTTATTTTTAGACAAGTTGATTTATTGGGCTGCTTACAGTTACACAGAACTCACTGGAACTGGAAAAGCATTATCAGTAACAAGAATAATAATAGGTACTGTAACAAAATCAAAATGGGGTTCCTAACCTGTTCAAACATTTTTCCTTCAGCTGCAAAACCAACCTAAAACAGCAACGGTAAATATGCCAATCCAAAGCCAGTATTTCAGGTATAGTAATCCTTCACCTTCATTCATGAGCATTCCTGCTACATTCAGTAAACTAACATACAACGAACACGTCGATTAAAGCGCTGCATGAATTAGGCGCGGCTATTCTTTTAATGCAATTCTCGGCTATAACACTCCTTGCCGGCGCAGACTGCATAGTATGGGCGCAATGTAAAATAACGGTTGACGGGAGGGGCCGCAGGGAGGGCAGCCGACCTCTCCCTTCCTATATTGCGGCTATATGTGTATATTTAGCGTCGGAAACATTATTAGGTTATCTCGCTGTAATGGAGGGGGGGAGCCACAGAGAGGGCAGCCCGACCTCTCCCTCCCCTTCTCTCCCCGCGCCGCCCTCCGTGCTCCGTTCTATGACTCAGAGTAATGCGCACCGACATAGGGAAGCGATGTAAATACCTACCTCACCTCCAATTGCCGCTCACTCGCCGCCTGTCTTCTCCTCTCTGGATAGCCGCTGCTGTGTACAGCGGCTATCCAGAGAGGAGAAGACAGGCGGCGAGTGAGCGGCAATTGGAGGTGAGGTAGGTATTTACATCGCTTCCCTATGTCGGTGCGCATTACTCTGAGTCATAGAACGGAGCACGGAGGGCGGCGCGGGGAGAGAAGGGGAGGGAGAGGTCGGGCTGCCCTCTTCTGTGGCTCCCCCCCTCCATTACAGCGAGATAACCTAATAATGTTTCCGACGCTAAATATACACATATAGCCGCAATATAGGAAGGGAGAGGTCGGCTGCCCTCCCTGCGGCTGCTGGTCAGGCTCCTTTCTCCATTACAGCACATAACCGATACATATAGCCGCTATAGACATATAGCCGCTATATCGCGCCCAATTCAACAAGCGGCTAATTCAAATGTACGCAACATACAATGCCACCAGTGATCAGCACATTTCTCCTCTTACACTGTTTGCACATCCCATGACTCACCTGTATCACTATTGTGTACATCCTCAACCATGATCATCTTTCCATCACTGTGTATATCTCTCCCACCTCAGTGAACCTGTGTCAGTGTTCAATAGAGGCCCAATTGATGTTCCTCTGCTTGATGTCTTTTGCATGCTTGTGAACCTATTATATATGTCTTTTCTTGAGCTATGCATTGTGCCAAATCCAATTCCGGGCATAACCCTGTTATGCTTGGCGAAATAAACTATTCTGATTCTGATGTTTGTATACACTTTGCCCTGCATCCTGCTGCTCTATCTACTCTCCCCCTGCAGGTGGTAAGATGGCGGTATACATTATACAGTAGAACAGCTTTTTAGTAGACGCAGAGGGACCAGGCAAAGCAGTTTACTATATCAGAAATGGTCATACTCAAGCACATAAAGTATACTATAGTACTGCATCTTAATTCAGTCAATAATTGGGAGTAATTTTTTTTCTTTTCAATACTTCAGCAAGCAAGTAGACCGTGCTAGATCAAAATGCACAGTGCTCAATATGCAGGGATTTCGATGCAATAATCACGCAACAGCTTGCACAAGAAGCATAGGTCTGACCAGTAAATGCAGGTACATGACTTATAATGTGCCTGAATGATGCTGTAGCTTTGTAGTCACGCACAAGCAAGTCACAGATGACAGGCAATTCCCTCAGTAAACAGACAGCAGCTTACACAGAAAGCATAGGTCTCACTGACTGGTGCTTTTGAGGTAATCCACGCAGGCCCAGAGTAGTGTGTAGATAGCAGGCAGGCTACAAGTGGCTGCAACACAGCTCATCCAATTTCCACTACAGCCGGATACAGAATACCGAAGGGGCCAAAAAACAGGCCTCTTGCACACTGCATGTGATGCCAATTTTGAAGCGATTTTGCAAGTAATTCCAATTTTGAATCGGTACTGCATGCTGCGTCTTTCTTTTAGCTTTGACAGCATCCAGGGAAAAGCATCCAGGGAAAATCAGAATCGCAAATCGGATTTGCAGAAGTTCTATTATATTAGGGTTTACTATACCAGGCGGTACTTCCATATACTTATAATGGAGCTTGGCTGAGATCTGGACTCTTAGTTTTCTACAGCAAGATTATACTGTATAAGTAGCTGATGACCGAAGAGAAGGATTCCACTGTCAGAATAGTCACACTGAGTGCAGAGAGTGCTTACAGCCACATTCTTTTCAGTCACTTTAACTGCTCATTATAGTGTACACTGGCTGCATGCACTTAAAGGACATATTTAGCGAAAAGCCACTTTTTTTTTTTTAATGCTCCGTATCGGTAAAGTAATTATATCACTATTACATGGATCCCTTTCTTATGTGACAGAGCTTACTCAGTGTTTCAGAATAATCCCCTCATTTCTGAGCTCTGTATCTGCAAAAAACGCAGGGGACTTAACCATTTCCTGCAGAGGGGGTCCCAACAACTCATTTTAAACCGCAGTAATCAGCATGTAATAAAAATGTTTATGGTGATGGAAAAAGTTTATAATATAATCAGAAATTAAAACTGTACTCCTGACCACTCACGCAGTACACACAAACAATCACCTTCAGCATTTTTTCGTACGTTAAGAAATAAACTGACAGCAGGTTGCTTTTGTCCAGAAACCACACACATTCATGCATTGCCAAATGTTGCACGGCTATTGTAAATTTGAGTGTTGATCTGAGAACCACGTGGTTCAAACGGAAACAGGGCCTAAACCCATCTGTGATCAATATCCTTTAAAGGGAACCTAAACTGAGAAGGATATGGATTTTTCCTTTTAAAATAATACCAGTTGCCTGACTCTCCTGCTGATCCTGTGTCTCTAAAGGCTCATACACACATCAGACCATAGTCTTTGGAAAAGGAAAGATCACAGACCAATTTTACCCCCTTCCATGTAGTATGAGAGCCATACCAACACAGTCTATTCTATGGAGCTTAACTCCCCAGACAGAAATCTTTACAAGATGCTGCACACACAGATGCTGTACAGACATTCAAAAGATCAGTATCTGCAAAAGATCTGTTCCTGCAAAATGCATTCATAGCCTATGATATCTGCAGATCATCATACACACCTTGTTTAACAGACATTCATCTGCAGATCAGATCCACCAGGATGGATTTTCAGATCTGCAGATGATTGTCTGATCTGCAGATGTATGTCAGTTAAACAAGGTGTGTATGAGGATCTGCAGATCTCATAGACTATGAATGCAATTTGCAAGAACAGATCTTTGGCAGGAACAGATCTTTTGCAGATACTGATCTTTTGTGTCTGTACAGCATCTGTGTGTGCAGCATCTTGCAAAGATTTTTTTCTGATGTGGAGTTTAGCTCCATAGAAAAGACTGTGAAGGTATGGCTCTCATACTACATGGAAGGGGGTAAAATTGGTCTGTGATCTATGGTCTGATGTGTGTATGTGGCCTAATGCTGGGGATACACGGTACGACCCGGCGGCTCGATTAGCCGCCAGATCGACTCCCGCCGCCGCCCGGATCGATTCCTGCTCGTCCCCGCGGGCGCTTCCTTATCTTCCGCTCGACTCCCCGCTATTGTCCGCCCGCAGGGATCGAGTGGTGAATCTATCCGGCGGATCATGGGACCTGTCGGATATTATCAATCGAGCCAAAAGCAGCTCAATTGATGAGCCTGCCTCGACCCCGTGTATGCCCAGCATTGGGTGGCCATACACTGGTCGATTTGCCATCTGATTCGACCAACAGATAGATCCCTCTCTGAGGGGTTTGAGCGGGCGGGGATCGAGTGGGGTCATCGGACCTGTCAAATGATCAATCGAGCCATCAGCAGCTTGATTGATAAGGGGGAAAACGTACAGTGTATCCCCAGCATAATACTTTTAGCTACAGCCCCTCAAAAAGCATGCAGATCAGGTGCTCTGACTGAAGTCAGACTGGATTAGCTGCATGCTTGTTTCAGGTGTGTGGTTCAGCCACTACTGCACCTAAAGAGATCAGCAGGGCTGTCAGGAAACTGGTATTGTTTAAAAGGAAAAATCCATATCCCTCTCAGTTTAGGTTCCCTTTAAGCATCACAACAGGTGTGTGTGTGGATGTGTGATGTGTCACTGAAGCGGAAGATTGTGGTGTACAGTGGATGGAAGTCAGTAAGCCAGGAGAGGGTGTTAACAGAGCTGAAAAAAAGAGGTGAAGTAAATGTAGAGCAGGCAAGAAAATGGTGAGCAGCAGTATGGTATGGGGCTGGATGTATACAGCCACATGCATTGAATGGGTGGAGGTTAGATGGCTTCTATGCAGACAGCTAAAGGTGAACGCTATGCAAAACAGAATGCAAAAGATGGGAAGACTGTTTAGAGTAGTCTCAAATAAGCGCAATTTAAGCTTACATCCATTTTGGAAATCCACAGCTAGCTGTAAGTTGACACTGATATCACAAAATCCTTACGCAGCACCAATGTTTACAGCAATTTTTAAACTACAGTAATTTTGGAATCATGCTAAATTAACCTATTTTGGTACCTGGACGTAGAAACTACGTCCAGGAACCATGCGCGCTACCGCGCGCTCCCGGCCCGCGATTCGTTAGCCAGGCAATCAGTGAATCGGGCTATGGTGCCCGATCACTGATTGCTCTCCCCCGCTGAAAAAGCGACAGATTCTCTCGGAAGCTGTGCTTTTTCTGGCTGTTCCCTCCCCGATGCGTCACTCTAAGCGTGTGTTACGCTTAGAGTGACGTCATGTAAAGAAACTCATGGCCGCCATCTTGTGGCCAAAAAGTAATACTACAACTGAAAGTAAAAAAAAAAAATTAACACACATTTACATTATAAATCTATTGTTTACCTCCCACCCTCCCAAAACTACCCAAATAAAATGTTTACTATAAAAAAAAAAAAAAAAAAAAACCATTACAATAAAAAAAACAAAAACATGTAAATATTTACCTAAGGGTCTAAACTTTTTAAATATCAATGTAAAGATGAAATATTTCTATATTTTTTTTATTTTAAACTTGTAAATAGTGAGATGCAAAATGGAAAAAATGCACCTTTATTTCCAAATAAAATATTGTCGCCATACATTGTGATAGGGACATAATTTTAACGGTGTAATAACCGGGAAATATGGGCAAATACAATACGCGAGTTTTAATTATGGAGGCATGTATTATTTTAAAAAGTATAATGGATGAAAACTGAGAAATGAATTTTTCCATTTTTTTTCTTATTCTTCCTGTTAAAATGCATTTACAGTATAGTGGCTCTTAGCAAAATGTACCCCCCAAAGAAAGCCTAATTGGTGGCGGAAAAAACAAGATATAGATCAGTTCATTGTGATAAGTAGTGATAAAGTTATAGGCCAATAAATGGGAGGTGAACATTTCTCACGTGAAAACGACGGAACGCGAATGGGTTAAAAACCCAGAACATTTAGTTCTGGGCAAAGCCAAAAAGGTAAGGATCCTTTCACACTAAGTATGGTCCAGTGTTATTCGTGGAGCAGATTCGCGATAGTGGGAACGAGCCCTAAATGTTCTGGGCAAAATGTTCTGGGTTTTTAACCCATTCGCGTTCCGTCGTTTTCACGTGAGAAATTTTCACCTCCCATTCATTGGCCTATAACTTTATCACTACTTATCACAATGAACTGATCTATATCTTGTTTTTTCCGCCACCAATTAGGCTTTCTTTGGGTGGTACATTTTGCTAAGAGCCACTTTACTGTAAATGCATTTTAACAGGAAGAATAAGAAAAAAATGGAAGAATTCATTATTTCTCAGTTTTCAGCCATTATACTTTTTAAAATAATACATGCCTCCATAATTAAAACTCACGTATTGTATTTGCCCATATGTCCCGGTTATTACACCGTTAAAATTATGTCTCTATCACAATGTATGGCGACAATATTTTATTTGGAAATAAAGGTGCATTTTTTCCATTTTGCATCTCACTATTTACAAGTTTAAAATAAAAAAAATATAGAAATATTTCATCTTTACATTGATATTTAAAAAGTTTAGACCCTTAGGTAAATATTTACAAGGGATATGGATTTTTCCTTTTAAAGAGAATCTGTATTGTTAAAATCGCACAAAAGTAAACATACCAGTGCGTTAGGGGACATCTCCTATTACCCTCTGTCACAATTTCGCCGCTCCTCGCCGCATTAAAAGTGGTTAAAAACAGTTTTAAAAAGTTTGTTTATAAACAAACAAAATGGCCACCAAAACAGGAAGTAGGTTGATGTACAGTATGTCCACACATAGAAAATACATTCATACACAAGCAGGCTGTATACACCCTTCCTTTTGAATCTCAAGAGATCATTTGTGTGTTTATTTTCCCCTGCAGCTATCTTCCACTGAAGTGTCAGGCTGTTTCTTCCTGCAGAGTGCAGACAGCTCTGCCTGTATGTAATTCCTCAGTATGTGAAACCCCAGCCAGCTCAGAGGAGGATTTATCCAGCTTGTAAAAGATAAGAGAGAAGAGAGAAGCTGCCCTAATCTAAATTATACACAGGCAGTGTGCAGAGAGGGGCCTGGAGGGGGGAGATGCATCACAGAACCACAACACTGAAGAACTTGGCAGCCTTCCAGACACAGACTGACAAATCTGACAAGAGAGAGATAAGTTGATTTATTACAGAGATGGTGATAGTAGAACGTGCTGCAGTAAGCCAGAACACATTAGAAGAGCTTTTGGAACTTGTAGGATGATAAAAAACAGGATGCAATTTTTGTTACGGAGTCTCTTTAAACAATACCAGTTTCCTGACAGCCCTGCTGATCTCTTTAGGTGCAGTAGTGGCTGAACCACACACCTGAAACAAGCATGCAGCTAATCCAGTCTGACTTCAGTCAGAGCACCTGATCTGCATGCTTTTTGAGGGGCTGTAGCTAAAAGTATTATGCTGGGGATACACTGTACGTTTTCCCCCTTATCAATCAAGCTGCTGATGGCTCGATTGATAATTTCTGACAGGTCCGATGACCCCACTCGATCCCCGCCCGCTCAAACCCCTCAGAGATTTCTTATTATTACAGGCAAATACACATCTTGTATTCAAAACAGATTAATTAGGCTCTGCACACCTATGTTATTAGTCATTCAGATGCAGTCCGTCTTGGGAAGCGCTGCCACCTTTTTCCTGCGGTCTAAAAAATAAATTTACCTTATGGCTTACTGCTCCAATTTGATATTTCATGTTTGCTTCTGTTTTTATTCAGAGGTTAGGGATTTAGTGCATAGTTTAGCATCTGATTTGAATACAAGGTGTGTATTTGCCTCTATGGCGCTCTGCACACCTCTGTTGGTAGTTATTTCAGATGCGGCCTGGTTTTAGAATGCGCTGCCAATTCTTCCCTATAATACAAAATGGATTAAAACTATTCTGATCCAGTTCTGCATCATGCCTTAAAGGGATACTGTAGGGGGGGTCGGGGGAAAATGAGTTGAAGTTCTCCGGGGCTTCTAATGGCCCCCCACAGACATCCTGTGCCCACGCAGCCACTCACCGATGCTCCGGCCCCGCCTCCAGTTCACCTCTGGAATTTCTGACTTTAAAGTCAGAAAACCACTGCGCCTGCATTGGCGTGTCCTCGCTCCCGCTGATGGCACCAGGAGCATACTGCGCAGACCAAAGACCATACTGGGCTTGTGCAATACTCTCCTGGTGACCTCAGCGGGAGCGAGGATGCAGCTGCGCAGGCGCAGTGGTTTTCAGACTTTAAAATCTGAAATTCCAGAAGTGAACCGGAGGCGGGGCCGGAGCATCGGTGAGTGGCTCCGTGGGTACAGGATGTCTGCGGGGGGCCATTAGAAGCCCTGGGTAAGTTCAACTTATTTTCCCCCGACCCCCCTACAGTATCCCTTTAAGAAGAAAGTTTTGAATACTTGCAATAAACCATGTACAGATTGTAATTAACGATCATTTTACACTGAATCTATTGCTTTCCGTTGCAATGGACAATATCATCACACCGCAATTATATACCTACAGTATGGTCATTCTGTGTTATGTTCAATGAATACCTTGATTATGCTTTTAAGATTATTTAATAAACTCAGATTTATCAAGATATACCTACAGTATGTTTACATAGGGACAACATGTGTGTTTACAGTGACAGTGAACAAGGCAGTGTGACTTTCAGGGCAACATGCACAGTGTGGAATGACCCTTAAATTGTACCAAAATCACACTTAATGCTGGGAATACATGGGTCAACCCAGTGGCTCGAATAGCCGCCGGATCAACCCCCGCCGCGTCTCCGTTCGCACTTGCTTATCTTCCGCTTGATTCCCCACTATTGTCCGCCCGCAGGGATCGAGCGGGGAATCTGACGGGTCATCGGACCTGTCGGATATTATCAATTGAGCCATCAGCGGCTCGATTGATAAGCCTGCCTCGACCCTGTGTATGCCCAGCATTAGGTGGCCATACACTGGTCGATTTGCCATCAGATTCGACCAACAAATAGATCCCTATCTGATCAGATAGGGATCGTATGGCTGCCTTTACTGCAAACAGATTGTGAATCGATTCCAGCATGAAACCGATCACAATCTGTGGTGGTGGTGCTGCCGCTGCCCCCCCCGCATACATTACCTGCTCTGCCGGCGCGTGTCCCCGCTGTCTTCACTTCTTTCTGTCCGGGGAAGTTTAAAAAGTAGACGGCGCTCTACTGTTTAAACTTCCTGCCGGGCAGGAAGAAGTGAAGCCTGCTGGACTCGGAGCCCAGCGCGGAGATGAAGAGCGGTGACAGTGAGGATACGCGCCGGCCGGATCAGGTAATGTATTGCCGCTGTATTGCGTCGTCGTCGGGCATTCGAACGTCCCTATCGACGCACTCCCAACCCGCCGGCGATCGAGAAAAATCTTCCGCATGGACGGCTCGACGGGAATGATTGATTTCGAACGGAAATCAATCATTTGCGCAACGATTTCACAGCAGATTTGATCACAGTGATCGAATCTGCTGTATATCGGTGGGAAAATCGTTCGGTGTATGGGCCCCTTTACCTATTTGGGATGCCTCTTGATACTATAAGTTTCCTACAGCATCCTCCGGTCCCCCACTGCCACTTGTGGTCCCTCCAAAGATTAGCGACAAGGGTTTGTTGGTAATCTTATCGGGCCGTACTCTTTAAGTACCAGAGTGGCCATACTGCACCTGCACAGTGAGACCCCTTTTACACTTAAAGCTAATATTAAAATAAAAAAAAGTCAGATACTCACCTAAGGAGAGGGAAGGCTCGGTCCTAATGAGCCTTCCCTCTCCTCTCCCGGTGCTGCGCTGGCTCCCCCGTTCACATCCCCCGCCGAGGGGACTTCGGAAGTCTTCGAGAGCCGAGTCCTCCCGAAGACAGGCGGCTCCATACTGCGCACGAGAGAGTACATCATAGCGTGCGCAGTGTAGAGCGGCCCGTCTTCAGGAGCACTTAGGCTCCCGAAGTATTTCCAAAGCCTCCCTTCGGCCGGGAATCAGCGGTATTTGACCGAAAACGGGTAAATACCGCTACGGGGGAGCAAGCACAACAGCGGGGACCGGGAGAGGAGAGGGGATGCTCTATGGGACCCAGAGCCTCCCTCTCCTTAGGTGAGTATCTGACTTTTTTTTAATTTAAATATGGGTTCCCATTCACTTTAATCAGTTAGTAAGCATTAGTACACGCTTTTTCCATAGCTGTGCATTGGGAAGAAGATTTCAGTTAAAACGCGTTAAGTGTGAACTGTTCCCTAGGAAAAGATGGGCATTAGTTTGAAAATCAGTTTTCAGTTATAACTGAGAGCAACTGATTAAGTGTAAAAGGGGCCTAAGCCAGAGCTGCTTGTGTACTGCACAGTGACGACTGTCCTCGTCCCAGAACAGAAGAGGAGCAAGGTCCTGATGTTAAAGCGGAACTCTGTTCACAAAACCTGCCCTACCTACATCTCAGAGCTTGTTCACAGGTATACACCAGGTCGCCCCTCCGATCCTCCAACGACCTTCGCCTCACCACCCCACGCATTTTACACTCCCATGCCCACCTGCAGGATTTCTCAAGAGCTGCCCCCACCCTCTGGAACGCCCTTCCACCACCCATCAGACTTGCTTCCTCTTTCAACACATTCAAGCAAGCCCTCAAAACCCACCTCTTTATGATGGCCTACCCACCTCCTACCACACAGTAACTCTCTACTGAATATTTAACAGCCCCACCTAGTGTTTCCACCCCACCCTTTAGATTGTAAAGCTGGCCATACACTGGCCCGATTTCCCGCCGATCGACAGCAGATTCGATCACTGGGATCGAATCTGCTGTCAAATAGTTTGTGCTAAACGCACCCAACCGATTGATTTCCTCCTGATATCAATCGTTCCGTCGATCGCCCGCGGGTATGGAGCGGGCTTGCGGCGTACGATTCGGGGCATTTCAACGCAGGTATACATTACCTGAGGCTGGCTCCCGGGCATCCTGTCCGTCACTGCTCCCGTCATGGCGCCTCCGGCATCCTCGTATAACTTCCGCTGTCACGCCAGCGACAGTACAAATAGAGGGCGCTCTATTTGAACTTCCGCTGTCACTGGTGTGATAGCGTAAGTTATATGTGGATGCCGGAGCCGGAGGTGCCACATGACGGGGACAGCACGCCCGGGAGCCAGCCTCAGGTAATGTATGCTGGGGGGGTGACAGGCGGCAGCTCAGCAGATTGTGAATCGATTTCAGGCTGAAATCGATGCACAATCTGTTTGCAGTAAAGGCAGCCATACGATCCCTATCTGATCAGATTCGATCAGAGAGGGATCGGTCTGTTGGTCGATCTGATGGCAAATCGACCAGTGTATGGCTACCTTTAGCCTCTGGCAGGGTCCTCCATTCCCTAGTGTAATCTACAGGATCATGTACTCCTGTCCTATGACAGTCTGTACTTGTATTACTGGGCCTACTTAACCAGCTCATATTGTATGATCATGTATTTTGTACAATCTGCATGTATAACTTTGTTCTATGTTGTATAACCTTGTTATATCTGTCACCCTTGTTTCATTGTATATATTTATTGTCCAGCACTGCGTAACATGTTGGCGCTTTATAAATACAATAAATAAATAATAACTGAAATATGGTATCCAAAATATCACCTGCATTGGCTTTTCTCCCTAAAGAAGCTCATACTATGTTAGCCGCTCCCCGCCGCCGTGCTCAGTGGTATTTTTACCGTTTCGGTGCTTCCGCCCTCCTATTATTACTATTATTATTATTTATTGTATTTATAAAGTGCCAACATATTACGCAGCGCTGCACAATAGATAAAAGGGTTAACATACAAGGTAGGACATACAGGAAACTCACAACAAAACAAGATCATGCAAATGATTTGATAACAATACAATGTCATAGGTCAAAATAGAGATTGTTCTAGTCCACAAAAGGGGTGATGGTCAGTAAGATTGCATAATCAAGCTGGAAACACTAAAGGTCCGAACACACGCCAGACTGGAGGCAACGACGGGTCCGTCGTCACCTCCCGCTGGGTGGGCGTTCCAACGACAATCCGGCGTGTGTACGCACTGTCGGCAGACTGATACGGCTGCTTCCGAGCCGTATCAGTCCGCCGACAGTGCGTACGCACGCCGGACTGTCGTTGGAACGCCCACCCAGCAGGAGGTGACGACGGACCCGTCGTTGCCTCCAGTCTGGCGTGTGTTCGGACCTTAAGGGAGAGGGCCCTGCCAGAGGCTTACAATCTAAAGGGTGGGGGTGGAGACAATAGGTGCATCTGTTGAGAGGGTGTCTAACAGAACATATTATGGTGCTGGTATAGGGGTGTATGCGAGCATGAAAGGGTGAGTCTTGAGAGCTTGTGTGAAGGTATTAAAGGTGGGGGCGAGTCTGGTGGCTGGAGGGAGCGAGTTCCAGAAAGCACCTTATTGCGGGTGGACCTGGCATTCCAGAGGCCACAGGAAACAGGGAGCGAATGCCTAGGGGTAGGATGGATAGGAAAAAGCTTATGCCAAGGGGGTGTGTGGGTAGAGTGTGGGGGGGAGAGAAGGGAGGTGCATGGGGGTTGAGGGCTAAAAGAGAGTCTAAGGACAGAAGGGGAGAGGGTTCGGGGAAACAGAAGGGGGACAAGGTGTAGAAGGAGGTGGAGATTCAGCATGGGGTGATGGGGGAGAGCGAGATGGGGAGGGAGATGGCCAGGAAATGGTGGAGGGGTCAGGGAGTGAATAGGAGGGAAGGGGTACATTTTGTACTGAAGGGATAAGGTAGGATGGGGTGTGGAGAGTGGAAGCATAAACAGGGGGACAGCAGTTAGACCAAGATGAGATAAATGTCACCAATGATGTGGCTGAAGGGGGTTCAGCAAAGTTGCATCAATAATCAATCTGGTAAGGAGCAATCCATAGGAGATCAGCAGTGAAGTTGGCAGAACATCAATGACAAAAAAAATATCCAGCTGTGTGTGATTGGTAGATGGGGTGTCTGGTTGGTAATGACGTTACTTGTCTGGAAGTCGGCGATGGATCAGTTGGTGGGGAGTTCAGCAGTGGAGCAGCCAGCGAAGATCAGCAGTGGTGTGATTGGTGAGGCACGGTGAAACCATCAGTAGTTTGGTAAGCGGGTGTGCAGTGCTTAAATTTAGCTGGCTGTATGTTTAGCTGGTGTTTGTTCAATATGGTATTGAAGGTACTTCTATGCAGGGTGTAGAAAATCAGCAGATGAACAACAGCCCAGAGTTCTGTGCTAGTTCACTTCTGTTCCCTTCTGGCTCAATTCTGGTATAATTCGGTTTGTCTAAAGTACCTTTAAATGTATACACTGCTGACCATATGATCTGCTAATATATCCCTGACTAGATTGATGCTAGCAAGCAGACTGATTACAGCTGTGAATATACTAGACTCTAGCCCAGGCATGGGCAAACTCGGCCTTCCAGCTGTTACGGAACTACAAGTCCCACAATGCATTTGCCTTTATGAGTCATGACTGTGGCTGTCAGACGCCTGCAATGCATTGTGGGACTTGTAGTTCCTTAACAGCAGGAGGGCCAAGTTTGTCCATGCCTGCTCTAGCCACACAGGGGCAGGGCCAGTCTAAAGATATGCAAATTGTGACTATTAAGATGGCCACCGCCCAGAACTACTTCCGGGGCATTGCTGTGTAGCCTGCGCTGGTTCGCTGTCAAGAAGTGTCTCCCTGCGCGTGTCCAGGCTCACACTTTTAGCTCTAGCACGTCCACAGAGAGCCGGCTCCTTCTGCTGTCCAGGCTCACACTGTCAGCTCTAGCGCGTCCATAGAAAGCCGGCTCCTGCTGTCCAGGCTCGCTCTGGTAACCAAGAGCTGCGTTCAGGATGAGCGGCAAGAAGGATCACAGAGGGGCGGAGAAAGGGGGGCAGATGCAGTGAAAAGAGGTCAGATAGACAGAAGAGCACAGGCTCTTCCTGTCCATTCGTCATCGACTTGTAAGTTGAAGGATTAAACGGGGAAAATTCGGGATCGGGAGAGCCTGCAAAAACAAAAGTGCTTAGCGAAGAGGCATGTAAGACTTAACCCTCCTGGCGGTCTATTAAAAACCGCCAGGGGGCAGCGCAGCCTTTTTTTGATTTATTTATTTTTTAAAATCATGTAGCGAGCCTAGGGCTCGCTACATGATAGCCGCTGCTCAGCGGCATCCCCCCAGCCCCGCCGATCGCCTCCGGCGATCAGGAAATCCCGTTCAAAGAACGGGATTTCCTGGAGGGCTTCCCCCGTCGCCATGGCAACGGGGCGGGATGACGTCACCGACGTCGAAGGGAGTCCCGATCCACCCCTTGCCGCTGCCTGGCGCTGATAGACCAGGCAGCGCAGGGGTCTGGGGGGGGGGGGGGGCTGTGTTGCGACGCGGATAGCGGCGATCGAGCGCGGGGCGGCGGTGATCGAAGTGCTGACGCAGCGAGCAAAGTGCTAGCTGCGTACAGCAAAAAAAAAAAAATACACAAATCGGCCCAGCAGGGCCTGAGAAAACCTCCTGCGCGGCTTACCCCGAACTACGTTCGGGGTTACCGCCAGGAAGGTTAAAGGAACATACCTCCATTAGCACTTCATTGAAAAATTAGTCTTCAGTTCCGCTTTAAGAAGGGTTCCCGGGCAGCGGCAGAAAACCAGAGGACAGTGGATGAACAGGGAAGCTTCTAGAGGATCCAGAGGCTATCCTCTCAGACAAATATTTGTGTAACTTTTTACCCTCAGGTTCTCTTAGGGCTCTTTCACACTACAGGCAGTGGTAAGAAGGCAAAGACGCTGTGTTTTGGCTGCAAGCGTTTAACGCCAACACATTACTATCAATTGTAATGAGAAACGCCACAGTCAGCCCGAAAAAAGCTCCTGGGAGCGTTGAAACGCAACGCTCCAAAACGTGGTGTGAAAGGGCCCTTAAAGCACATCTCAGGCAACTATGCATCTAAAAATTAAAGCTGTACATACATTTCTGGCATCTCATTTAGACTTCTAAATAGAAGCGGAGGTCGACTGGACGTCTACCGGTAATTACCTTAGTGTTTGATTGATGGGCAAGTAATGGCCATCTATTCGTTCACCACCAATGGAAAGCACTCACCATCTGCAGGTTGCTGGAAGTTGACATAGGCATATCCCAGCGATCTCCGTGTGATCATGTCCCTGCAGACCCGTATGGACAGAACAGGTCCTGCAGGACTAAACTTCTCGTACAGCATGGCTTCAGTGACATCAGGGTGGAGGTCCCCCACATAGAGAGACGCCATGGGGTAACTGCTGGTAGCTGTGTGCATCTCCCAATAAGCAATTCAACCCAACGTCGAGAAATAGGTTACGCCTGAAGAATCTCCACAGGAGAAATAACGGGATGATTAAGGCTTTACTATGAATAGAGCAGCGACTGTCCCCAGCAACAGGCGGGGAGATCAGAGTGGGTAATACTATGCTGTACAGTGATCAGCGCGCTGCAGCCTGTGCTGCTCTATAGGGGGCCAGTGTACAGACAGAGGGTGCGCGGCCTGGGCAGGGGATGTGCAGTCTATGGCGATATATAGCAGCAGCACGGCGGCGTGTGTGTAGTGTAGTGCTTACACTGAGCGGCTTGTGTTCCGTGAAGGGACCGGGGGGCTAATAGCTTGCGTTATGTCAGTGTAACGAGCAGCGAGTGTCGTGCAGTTACCCCTCGTCTCTTTATTTTGGAGTTTTTTTCGCCCCGGTCACCCACTGGGAAGCACGCTCTGGCCGACCTGTTCCCTGCTTGCCAGGGAGGACAAGAGAGACCGGGGTGAGAGCGAATCACAGCTTTTATATCCGGTCCTAGGGAAGCCGGTGTCGCTATAACTTCACAGTGACCTCTGCTGGCCGCCATGCAGATAGCCGTAAGTCCGCACGCTGTCGTCAGGGAACGTCACTAGTAGTAGATACTAGATAAGTATTCTTCACCGGAGGAAGCTCAGTCCCTCTATCCTGCTGTGCCCGCTACTGAGCGTATACTACCCCCCCCCCCCCAATACATATGTATGAATATCCCATTCATTCAGGTCATGCAATATGCAGGGTAAGGCACAAACACAATACTGTGTAGGCATGGATGTATTTGCAGTGTGATGGATGAAAATATGACGAACCGTGAGTTGAGACCAAATCAGATATGTTTCTCATTACTTTTCAATATTTTATTAGATTCATTTTTTTATGTACAAACTACAAGCGCAGAGACTGTGGTATGAACACATAACTGGTCATACAGTTTCATGTTGTAAAATGCCCTAGAAATACAGTTGCAGGATGTGGTGTACATCATTGTAAGTATTGATCTCATACACTGCTACTAGTGTACTTCAAGATAACTTTCGGCAAAGTACACACACAGTAAACCTATCCATATTGCATTTATCATGGTACACTGACCAGAACACCTGATCACAACTATCTACATAACATAAATGCCTCAGTAAAGTAGTGTAGAACTACCCAGGGTCGGACTGGGGGCCTACCAAAGAAATGTCAACCTGGGGCCCACACATCCCATGATTGTGGTGAAAAAAAAAAAAAGCATGACCATGCACCGGACGGTGGGTGTGATCATAATGTATCATGGACATGGCCAAATGTACATGAACTTAGCAACATTGTAATTCAGAAACACTGCTGCCCAGCAAAACTTTGTATAGAGTCTCCCTCCTTTACTATAAAGTAATGTCCTAGTTACCATACATATGACATGGATGGATTAGATTGCGAGTTCCTCTGAGGACAGTCAATGACATGTACATGACTACATACTCTATAAAGTGCTGCAGAAGATGAAAGTGCTATATATATATATAATAATATGGTGGGACATGAGACCATGACTATGATAGGATTAGAGTGTGAGCTCCTCTGAGGACAGTCAGTGACATGACTATGTACTCTGTACAGTGCTGCAGAAGATGTCACTGCTATATAAATACATAATAATAATATGGTAGGACATTACATTATGACTACGGTAGGGATTGTGATCTTCTCTGAGGACAGTCAGAGACATGACTATGTACTAAGTGCTGCAAAAGAGGCCAATGCTATATAAAAACAACAACAATATGGTGGTAATAATAATACTAATCTAAGACATTAGACTAGCTATACCTAAGAATTAAGAGATTGCAAGCAAATCACAAATGCAGCAACCACAAGGCCTACAAGTGACCAATACAGCAACAATGGGTCACTAGGAGGTGAAATACGAGAGACAGAAGAAGGGAGAGAGGGTGGTTTGAGAAGCTGAGAGTAAGGGGGGGGAGGGGAGGAGAAATAAACGGAGGGTGAGAGAAGACAGTGAGTGGCACAGAGAGACAGAGGGTGAGAGAGAAATAGACAGAGAGGCAGAGGGGGACACGGTGAGAGAGAGATGGACAGAGAGGCAGAGAGATAGACCGGGTGAGAGAGACAGAGGGTGAGAGAGGGAGATGGTGGACGGAAAGGCAGAGAGAGAGAGACAGAGGGTGAGAGAGATGGAGAGAGACTGAGGGTGACAGAGAGACGGAGAGGGACTGAGGGTGACGGAGAGATGGAAGGAGAGGCAGAGAGAGACCTAGGGTGAGAGTGAGATGGGCAGAGAGAGAGACAGAGGGTGAGAGAGATGGACAGAGAGTCAGAGAGAGAGACAGAGGGTGAGAGAGATGGAGAGAGACTAAGGGTGACAAAGACACAGAGAGGGTGACAGAGAAATGGACAGGGAGAGAGACAGAGGGTGAGAGAGATGGACAGAGAGAGACTGAGCAAGAGGAATGGACAGAGAGACGGAGAGAGACAGAGGGTGAGAGAGATGGAGAGAGAGAGAGAGCGATGAACAGGGAGGCAGAGAGAGAGACACAGGGTGAGAGAGAGAGAGAGAGACAGAGGGTGAGAGAGATGGAGAGAGAGAGAGTAGCAGAGAGAAATGGACAGAGAAGAAGAGAGAAATGGACGGAGAGAGAGACAGAGACGCAGACAGAGATAAACAGAGAGAGAGGAGCAGAGAGAAACATAGGTGAGAAAGAGATGGACGGGGAGACGGGCAGCAGATAGTGGGTGGACAGCAAGAGACGGGCTGATGGTTAGAGTTGGTCAGTAGACATGGCCCGAACTGTTCGCGGGCGAATCTCTATGGGCTTAGTACTACTTCCGGATCGCTATGACCCGGAGTAGTACGCCTGCGCTGGCCTGGCGGTGCGCGTCTTTGATCGCGTGCCTGTTGCCGGGCACTCTCTGAGCATGAGCGTGACGTCACGCACATGTGCAGAAAGTGCCCGCCAACAGGAGCGCGATCTAGGACACTCACCGCCGTGCCAGCGCAGGCGTACTACTCCGGGTCATAGCGGCCCGGAAGTAGTACAAGGGGAGACGTTCGCCGGCATCTCTATTGGTCAGTAGGTGGGCAGCACAGAAAAAAACAGGTTGAGAAGGAGAGGGACAGAGGGATAGAGAGAGAGGCTGGACAGAGAGTGAGCAGAGAGAGAAACAGAGGGTAGGCATATAGTGTTATAGAAAAGAGAGATTATGTATGGGCAAAAAGAAGATGACAGAGCAGTGTACATTACCTCCTCTCCCTCTGTCATGCAGGGCCGGCGCTACCATAGAGGCAGAGGAGGCAGCTGCCCAAGGGCCCAGATCTTGTAGGGGCCCCCAGTGGCTACAAGAGGAAAAAAATTTTTTCAAATCGGCCTTATACTTTTTGAGAAAATCGATTTTAAAGTTTCAAAGGAAAAAAAATACACATTTAAAAACCTGCCGACTTTAATGGTTGATAGCAAATCCACCTTAAATGTTAGAAACCCTAAATTTGCAGGATCATTAGGAATAAGAGGAAAAAACAATTTTTCAAAAAGACCTTATAGTTTTTGAGAAAATCGATTTTAAATTTTAGAAGGAAAAAAGTATACTTTTAAATGCGGTAAATGTCACTTTTAGTAGCAAACCTAACGGTAGTGTAATTTTACATGCATCAAATGAAAGCGCAATAAATTTCCTGATGGGGTTTCCAGGGGGTCTATACGCAGCCGCAGCGCATTGGCCAGGGATCGCTATACAGCCGCAATATGGCTGTATGAAGATCCCTGGCATTTTTTTCTATTTTCCCAATTTTTTTTATGTTTAGAGTGTGAGAATTTTTTTTTTTTTTTAAATTATGTGGGGTCCCCCCTCCTGAAACTTTTTAACCCCTTGTCCCCCATGCAGGCTGGGATAGCCAGAATGTGGAGCTCCGACCGATTGGGACTTCACACCCTGTTATATCAGCTGCAAAAAAGGTCCCCTAATGCCGATTGTTGTTCCGGGGTATATGTTGGGGGGGCCCCCCAGGTTTATTTTGCCCTGGGGCCCCATTGTTGCTTAAACCGGCCCTGCTGTCATGTGACTGGACTGGCTCTCTGTGCACTCTGCTGGGCTGGCTATGGCAGCTATGTTCTCTGGGTGGCTGTCACTGTCAGGCTCTGGCTGCAGCTCCTCTCTCTGCTGTCTGTCTGGGCTCTCCCCCTGCTTGTCACGGATGGCTGGCTGCTCAATAGTTCATTCCCTCGCTCCATCAGTTTTTCATCCTCTCTCTGGCTCTTGTATTTCCCGCGCTGGTGCCTCACATGGTGTAGAGACGTCAGGTCAGCATGAGTATGCCTGACGTCTCTCTCAGCACTAGGGAGCCAGAGCCTGGGGAGGAGGGGAAGGAGGATAAAAGGGGGGTGGCAAAGCATTCACTCCAGGCTGTTATTTGAGCCTTATGCTCTCTGCAGGACTCTGCTGCTGGTTCTAAATGTAGCAAAGGTAGCGATCGGGAATCTTAATGGGTCCTTCAAGTGAACTTGAAGGGCCCCCTGTATCTGCACTGCTGTATGTCCGCCCCTGCCTCCCTCCTTGTAGCCTCTTCTTGCTTCCCTTCCTGGTCTCGGCTGAACGGCTCCACTGACAGCAGCTCCATGTAAATATCACGCTGGGCTGGAGCCTTTGAAGCCCAGCATCACATGGGGGGCGGAGCTACCCTGACACAGCCCAGCCTGAGCCTGCAGCAGGCTCTCAGCGTGACTGATCAAAACGCTGAGAGGAGAATCTTTCTCCTGCAGGCAGTGATTTGTTCACCCCAGGCTGGAGGCGGGGCCCACCGGAGATGTGGAGGCGGGGCCCACCGAGCAAATCCTCGGTAGTTCAGTGGGTCAGTACGAGCCTGGAACTACCCCTGCAGGAGCTGCTGGTATATGTTGGGTTCCGCTCATTTTGGTGACCTTCCCTGGGGTTTAAAGGATACCCAAGGCGAAAATAAACTAATGAAATAAACAATTGAATCTATCTTCCTTTTCCAAAAAATGACTTTTTAAGATATTCCACAGCTTTATTTTATGTTTAAATCCAACTGCTTTATTGTTTTTGCTCAATGACACATTCATTGAAGTATGCCAGAGCTAAAATCTATGAACTATTGACACTTTTTATCTCTTTCCCGCTCACAGAAGCCATTTTTTGCTAGGAATTTGTTTTATAGCTGGAATTTCTTACATGGGCGTCCGCAGAAAAATTTCCAAGGGGGGAGGGGGGGGGTGAAGAAGTAGCGCCGAAAATTGGGGGTACGTTGTATGGGGCTATGACATATGCGTGCCACACCGAGAAATGGGTGTGGTGAAGGACCAGAATGTGGGTGTGGTCACGGGTGGAGACAAGTTTGCATGAACTTAGCAATGGTGGGACATTAGATTAGGACAATGGTGGTGAACCTTTTGGAGGTCGAGTGTCCAAACTGCAACCCAAAAGTCACTTATCTATCGCAAAGTGCCAACAGCAATTTAAACTAAATACAAACGTTTTAACTCATACATGAACATTATGGAAAATCCAAGTTGAAAATAAACTGTGAAGATAAACAATTTCATCCATCCTACTCTTGAAAAATGTTTTCATTTTCTGTTTTAAAAAGCTGAAAAAGTATGCTATTGTCTCATATGATGATGATTCAGATTTTTCCATAGTCTCGCAGTTAGCAATCATGTGACCCCCAACAAGACAAATTCAGCAATCATGAGGCCCCCCATCTAGACAAATTCAGCAATCATGAGGCCCCCAACATGACCAACTCAGCAATCATTAGGCCCCCAACAAGACAAATTCAGCAAGCATGAGGCCCCCAACAAGACAAATTCAGCAATCATGAGGCCCCAACAAGACAAATTCAGCAATCATGAGGCCCCCAACAAGACAAATTCAGTATCAATGAGGCCCCCAACAAGACAAATTCAGCAGTCATGAGGTACATAAATAGACAGCATTTCACATAAATAGGCAGAATGCCCCCTTAATATGGTATACACCTCTCACCTGCCTTCTGAATTCTCCTCTACTGGCTGCTGTGCTTGGCTGGCCTGGCAATACTGTATTTGGCTGGCTTGGGGATGATGTGTGTGCCGAAAGGCCTGGCAGTGATGCTGGGCTGGCCTGGCTGGCGGTGGTGCTGAGCTGGCCTGGCTGGCAGTGATGCTGGGCTGGCTTGGCTGGCGGTAGTGCTGGGCTGGCCTGGCTGGCAGTGATGCTGGGCTGGCCTGGCTGGCGGTGATGCTGGGCTGGCCTGGCCTTGATAGTTTAGGTAGTGACAGGTGCCTCCTAGTTTAGGTAGCGCCAGGTGCCCTCCAGTTTAGGTAGTGACAGGGCCCCCCAGTTTAGGTAGTGACAGGGCCCCCCAGTTTAGGTAGTGACAGGTGCCTCCTAGTTTAGGTAGCGCCAGGTGCCCTCCAGTTTAGGTAGCGACAGGCCCCCCAGTTCAGGTAGTGACAGGGACCCTACAGTTCAGGTAGTGACAGTAGCCCCCCACCCCAGTTCAGGTAGTGAAAGGGAACCAACAGTTTAGGTAGTGACAGGAGCACCCCAGTTCAGGTAGTGACAGGGACCCCCCCAGTTCAGCTAGTGACAGGGACCCCCCCAGTTCAGGTAGTGACAGGAGCCCACCAGTTCAGGTAGTGACAGGGACCCCCCATTTCAGGTAGTGACAGGGACCCCCCAGTTCAGCTAGTGACAGGGACCCCCCCCCGGTTCAGGTAGTGACAGGAGCCCACCAGTTCAGGTAGTGAAAGGGACCCCCCCATTTCATGTAGTGACAGGGACCCCCCCAGTTCAGCTAGTGACAGGGACCCCCCCAGTTCAGCTAGTGACAGGGACCCCCCAGTTCAGGTAGTGACAGGGACCCCCCAGTTCAGCTAGTGACAGGGATCTCCCAGTTCAGCTTGTGACAGGGACCCCCCCCCCAGTTGTGACAGTGGCGGGGAAGGGGGGGGGGAAGTCCCCCCCCCTTCCCTCACGTTGTGGGGGCTCACTATTCCTCGGTCCCCCCTCCATAATGCAGCGGCTGGCGGACGGCAGTAGAGCGGAACACTTCCTCTATTCCCCCGGCGCGAGGGAGATCGCGCTGGTCTGACGTCACTGACCAGACCAGCTGCGCACAGAACCTTCCTCGCGAGCAGGGAATAGAGAAAGTGTTCTGCTGCGCTGCGCCCACCGCTGCATTATGGAGGCGGGGGGGAGGGGGAAGCGAGTAAGGGGGAGCCCCAAGGTGAGGAAAGGGGGGATATCCCCCCTTCTCCACCGCTATGCCTGCTGCTTCCCCTTCACTGCGCTGAGTCGGGTGGGGGGTAGCGAGGGGCGTCGTCACTGATTTGGCCGGGGGGGGGGGGGGGGGCAGGCGCCCCAATTTGCCATACGTGCGGACGCCTATGAGAGGGTCACACTGTAGTCGCTTCCTGTCTGAGTCAGGACTGAGTCAGCCACTTACATACCTGATATTTAGAGAAAAGATGGGGGATCCCGTGCGCTCCTCACTTACAATAGAAATTTTAAATTGCTATTAAAAATTGAAAAAAAACACCAATAAATCCAGAAGTTTCCAGCAAGGGGTTAATGCAGTTGGATCGCTATATACCTTCAGAGTGTGTAACTCAGTAAATCAAATGTACCTAAAAAACGGTATAGCGCTCAACAACCACGTATACATAAAACCATATACAGGTAGACTCAATATCAGTCCTATTTAAAAGAAGAGAGACTAAAAATCCTCTGCGCTTCAGTATAATGTCCAAACAATCAAGTCCTTAATTCAACTGTCATGTACGGTAAGTATCTTCATTTCAGGATTTAAGAAACTTTATACGCTAACCAGAGTTGAAGGCCAACCAACAACGATGGGCATACGCGCTTGTGACACTAGTCATTATAACCCACACGAACCAGCTTGTCTTGCTCACAGTTCTTCAGTGCTCAGGTCATGCAAATAAACATACAGCCATAAGGTAATACTGTTTAGCACAAGTATTACACTATGCTGGGCCCTGTTTGAGTTCTAGGGGAAGATCTGGTTTGCAATACATTCTGGTTAAACAACATAAACGCGCATTGGCTGGTCTGTGCTGGGTCAGCATATACATACAGTGAGAGTCTTTGTTGAAATCGGGAGGAGGCACACTGGGTGCTATATAAACTTAGGGAATCACTGGAGCTGAGCCTTTAACGGGTGTGGTGAAATAAGTTGTGCTAAATAGTATTACCCTATGGCTCTATGTTTATTTGCATGACCAGAGCACTGAAGAACTGTGAGCAAGACAAGCTGGTTCGTGTGGGTTATAATGACTAGTGTCACAAGCGCTTATGCCCATCGTTGTTGGTTGGCCTTCAAATCTGGTGAGCGTACAAAGATTCTTAAATCCTGAAATGAAGATACTTACATGACAGTTGAATTAAGGACTTGATTGTTTGGACATTATACTGAAGCGCAGATGCTTTTTAGTCTCTCTTCTTTTATATAGGACTGATATTGAGTCTACCTGTATATGGTTTTATGTATATGTGGTTGTTGAGCGCTATACCGTTTTTTAGGTATACCTGATATTTAACTCTTTCAGACAGAGAAAGAAAAAAAAGGAACACAGCATAGTTATTTGTGTGCTAGGCACTGTACATACCCATGTCTATCTGATCATGTCACATGTCACCCGGTTAACCCGACAATACACCAACACACCAGTAAGTAAATATAAACTTTACTTTTGCACAATTAGCTCTACCTCTGGCCAGTGAATAGTTAGGGACTTTGATCCTTAATAATAATAATAATTCCAGTATACTGTATGTATAGCTCTTTTTTTCTGTCAGACTCAAAACGCTTGCAAGGCTCCAGAATACCGTGGGAGCTGCTGATCATGTTCTGCACTGCAACCATTGAATCTATCCTCTGCCCCTCCATCATCTTTTGGTATGCAGTCATAACTGCAAGCAGAAACAAACTTCAAAGAGTCTATACAAACAAGCAAGGTGTTGCTCGGTTCTCGGCCGGGGGGTTATGGACTGGACACAATTCCACCACAAAACAGCAAAAAACTTTTCTTTCTCACCTGTCTTCACCCTTTATGGGCAAGAAGCAGCTCCCAAAAAGACATGCTCACAGCAGTAGAAGACGGAAGGAACGTGGATGATGCATAACAACAAGAGACACGGGTTGGGCACTGTCTCTGCTGCTGCTTTTATTGCTCAGGTGAAATAGACATCACAGCAGGGTGATACATAACGCGATGTGTGGAAGTTACATCAAGCGGTATACAGGTGGGAAGAGGTGGAGGTCAGGGAAATCAGATGGGCATAACGGCCGAACCTGTGTGGTGCTTGGTCACGTGCTTGTCTGGGCATGTCAATTTCCAGACATCGTGTTATGTATCACCCTGCTGTGATGTCTGCTTCACCTGAGCAATAAAAGCAATGGAAGGGACAGTGCCCGGCCTGTGCCTCTTGTTATTAAACTTCAAAAGTAATCAATGCTGCAGAGAGGATCATCGGGTCACTCCTGCTTCCACTGGACCTCCTCTACACATCTAGCCTGGGGTTCAGGACCAACAGAATAACGCACGACCCCTCCCATTCTGGCAGTCACTTCTTCAACCTTCTCCCTTAAAGGGAATGTGCGAGCTGCCCAAAAAAATGACACATACTTACCCGGGCTTCCTCCAGCCCCTAGCAGCTGCTATGTCCCTCGCCGCAGCTCCGCTCTCAGCTGCTGGCTCCCGGTCCCTGATGGTGTAGAGGCCGACCTCGCCAGGTTGTCCTCTACTGCGTCTGCGCGAGCAACGTTGTCAATCACTCGCACGTGGTGTGGAGTGTACTGCGCATGCTGTTAGGGGCTGGATAAAGCCCCAGGTAAGTAGGTGTCATGTTTTTGGGCAGCTTGGACATTCCCTTTAAAGGATGCATCTAGCATTTAAAAAAAAAAACTGATTTAGGCCCCTTTTCCACATGCAGTTGATAGGCAGTGAAAACTCTCACAACTGCTTGGTAACTGCTTGCTGAGCACACAGTTCAACTTCCCGTGGAAATGAGCCCTTACTTACCTTCATCCCCTGGAAGCCTATGTGAATTTTCCCGGTTACAGGAGCACAACCGCAAGTGGCGCAGCTACGCCTCTCGCGCGTGCACAGAGGCCGGTGGCATGGCTGGGTCGGCTGTTGCTATAGAGGAGACCCCAGGAGACTGCCTCAGAGTAGGCAAGGCAAGGGACACATAAGCTCCCAGGTAAGTAAATCTGATTTTCTTTTTTTTTCAAACATATTTTTATTGTGGATTGTACAATTTTAAACAGTCAAAAGACAGGAAATTGTAACCTGACGCAGAGTTAAGGAATGATATGACATGAATATTAAGTAACATTCAAAGAGTTTCTGTCATTTCTGTGACCTCTTAGTTGACAACTCTACCACAAATTAAAAGCTGATATGGGCTTTTCCCTTCCCTCTTTCCTCCCCCCTCCCCTGCAGTCATCCCCTGTCACGCCTCTAGCTACCTCTGTTGTACCCGAGAAATTCCATTTTGGTTGAATCCAAATTATTTTGATATCTCTAATCTGCCCAGGGACCCTTGCAGTTGAGCTGTGTAGTACCATCCAGTATATTTAAAATGGTCCATCAGACTATCCTTTTCGATGGTAGTGAAAGAGTTAAGTATGAAAGCTTTCCCTGTCTTAAAGAGATGTTTGGCCCGCTTCTAGTCTGTACAGGTTGAACAGGTATGTTAGTTCTTCTTTCATGTCCCATATTGATGGTGTTGTTTGATATATCCATTTATTAAATATGGTTTTTCTGGCTGCTATAATGACGATATGAACCAGAGGGGGTAATCCTCTGGGTTTGTTGGTGTGGGTATCAGCCGTGTCATTTGATGTCTTGTAGGTATTGAATAATAATAGAGATGGATGAGGTGATAGTTTGATTTTGCATAGCTGAAAAATATAGGACAGTACTTTTGAGCAGAAATTGGAGATGTGTGGGCAGGACCATATGCAGTGGAGTAGGTCAGCGTTTTGAAAGTGGCATTTTGGACATTTGGGGGAGTAATGAATAGGTGGATTGGTATATTTAATATTGAAGGCGTATTTGGCCCTATGTATAAATTGGAAATGAGATCCCTCCAGTTTTCCCCAATCATTCGTTTTCTGACTGTCGCAAGGCATGTTAAGATTTTGGATTCAATGTCTGGAATTGTTATTTCCCTGGCCCATGTTTTTTAAAGTAGGATTTGGCTCTATTGGGAAGATCAACCCTCTGAAGATATGATTGTAATTGGGATAGAGATACTTGATTGATTTACAAAATGGTGCTAACTGTTAGCACGGCTTTTCGCACGTTTAAGCGCGTTTTCACGTGAAAACCGTGTTACGTGGAAAAAGCAGGGTATCGCGCGCAAAAAAAAATCACGTTTGCGCAATAACGCAAATTTATCGCAGAAACGCGAACGTTAACTCGTTAACAATTTGCGTTAACGCGCAAACGCAAATTTTTGTGTGCGATAACCATTATAATGCGAAATGTCGCGTGAAGCACTTTTCACAGGGTGCTAACAGTTAGCACCGTTTTGTTAATCAAGCCCTTTGGATAAGTGAGGGGCTAGATATTCATCTAGGGCATTTAATTTAACTAAATGAGATTACTTTGGATATGAGCTCTCTATTGCCCAAAATAAAGAAATGGTGGGCTGGGATTCGGAATTTTGCTCTGACTTCAGGAAAGGTCATTAATCTGTTATTTCATAAATTAATTACGTGGCCTAATCTGAGGATGCCCTTGTTTTGCCATTCTAGAAATCCCTTGTGTAATAAACTGGCGGAAAATCTGGGGTGGCCCCATAAAGGCATACATTTGGTAATTAAATAGCAAGAGTTGAGTTTTTTTACACATGTTATGATGGTATCTCTCATAAATCTGCTATATTTTATTCATAGAGGTAAGGAGGTGAATTTGCTATGTAGGAGCCCAGGAAGAGAGGTTTGGCATCAGTAGCCTCTAGGTCAGTGTTAGAGAATATGTTGGTGTTATTAATCCAATCACGGATGTGCCTGGTCATACATGCTAGATTGTAATGTCTTATGTCAAGATGTTTAGTCCTCCCCATTCTTTGGGCAATTGGAGTTTGTTTAGAGCAATCCTAGGCCTCCCCCTTTACATAGAAAATCTGAGAATGCTTTATGTAGGTCTATGATGTCCAAGTGCTTTACCAGTAAAGATATCGTTTGTAAAGGGTATAGTAGGCATCCAAAGCTAACAGCTTTAATTAGGGCTGATCTTCCCATTAGATTTATAGGCAAGTTTTTCCAGAGTTGATATCCGTTAGTAACGGTTGATAGTTCATAGTGAAGAGTAGGTCTGGATTTTTGTTAAAGTTTATACCAAGATATTTTATGTGGGTGCAGAGCTTCACTGGGCATTCATCTTGTGGGATTGGGGTTGCTTGGTTGGATAGATACATCATCTCGCACTTGGAAATATTGGCTATAATGCCGCTATCTCTTCCTACTTCATTTATTAGTGAAAAGACTGTATTTAATTGTCTAGAGGGGTCAGATAGGAAGATCATTATGTCATCTGCGAACATAGCTTGTGACAGTTTTTTGTCTCCTATGTTAATACCTTCTACCAGTGGCGTAGCTAAGGAGCTGTGGGCCCCGATGCAAGTTTTACAATGGGGCCCCCCAGGCACTCTATACATAACAATTGATACGGCGCAACAAAACCTGACAATGGCAACCACAGTGTCAGAGGTGCAAGAAGGGGATGGGGAAGAGCTTGTTAATGTTTACCACTACTCAATGTATATATAGAAGTGATTATTATGAGCACAGGACCAATAGAGAGCTAATACTGTAGTTGAGGGTGGGCCCTTCGGGGCCCCTCTGGCCCAAGGGCCCCGATGCGGTCGCTACCGCTGCACCCCCTATTGCTACGCCCCTGCCTTCTACTTGACTTTCCAGTATTTGAGTCAGTGGGTGAAATCTAGGGGAGAGGAAACCAGGGGTGTAGATCTGGGCGGAAGGATTAGTATGCTATAGCAGCATAGAGGGAGCTATTGTGGCTGGGAACACGAATAATCACTCGCCTTCCCAGCCTGTCGGGTCCTGACGGCGAAACCGGAAGTGGCCGCCGGCGGGGACAGGAGGATCAGAGGGACACGGTGAGGGCACCGGACAGCTGCAGGGGGCTATTGGAAGCCCCAGGTGAGTAAAACTCTTTTTTTGGGGGGGCTTAAGGATAGCTTTAAGGAACATGCTGGGGTGAAGGCTTGCCTTTGCTTGGGCACCTCAGCAGAGTAGTCGTTAAAAAGGCGGATGGTAGATCCTTTAAAGTCTCTAAAGGGGACTTCAGATCTCTGTAAGCTTTCATTATCACCATTTTGTCTGCAACGTCAAGGTACCGTGTCATCACCACTCGTTGAGGCCTTTTGTCACCTTTGTTCCGGGGAGGGCCTACTCTATGGGATCGTTCCACTTTGACTCCTTTTTTAAGGCCTATTCGCTTTGGTAGCCTGGCTGATGCGAACTCATGGAGGGCTTGAGGCTGCATCATTTCAGGGAGGCCCACAATTCTAATGTTGTTGTGCTGTGAACGATTTTCGAGGTCTTGCAGTTTGGCGTGCATTTGCTTGTTCTCTTCTATGATGCTTTTCATTTTTTTTCCTCCCTCGCTCTGTCATCTTCCATCTTCAATCTGTTGTCATGTTGCTGTATCTGATTAGGATGTCTTGTAAGGATTTGTCCAGAGCTGTTTGTATGGCTGCGTGTAGTTCAGGAGCGAGTGATTTAACTACCTCCGTCGCCAGTTTTTTATAGTCTATGCGTTCGGGGCTCCCACTTCTTGTGAGGTCGCCTGTTCTCCAGTCTCCTCATTGTGTTGTGGACAGCTGTCCCAGCTCGGAGAGCCAGGCCTTGATGACTTGCTCGGCGGGCTGGAGTCTGGCGCCATCTTACCTCCTTCTCCCTCTTCATCATCGCTGAGTCTTTTGCAGTCTGACCGCATGACGTAGCGGTCCATTCGGGGGTTCAAAATGCTGCCTAGGGTGTGCAGGACTCGGCTATTACCATTGCTGAGTGGTGGGGGCACTTTAGCTGTGGTGCTAGCTGATTACCGTCAGCGCGGACTGCGGAGTTCTTCTCTCCCGCAGCTTACATCCAGGTGCCGGAACCGGAAGTCAATTTATTTTTATTTTTTTTTAAATCCCAGATGTATCCTTTAAAGCAGTGGTTCTCAACCATTTCAGCAGATGTACCCCATTGTGGGTCATCCCATGCAAATGTACCCCCACCAAAGAAAGGCCGTGGCCATGACATCATGTGGGTGGAGCCAAATACTAGTGAAATACAGGTAGTCCCCGGTTAACAAATGAGATAGGGACTGTGTATATTCTTAACCTAAATTTGTTCTTCTTTTTCCCCCCTCTGTTCTCCCTGTGCCTCTTTTCCCCCCCTCTGTGTCACCTCAGTTTGTGCCTCTTTTGTCTCAGATACAGATAGCCAAATATGGTTAGATAAGGGAACAGAGACCGGCATTGCTACAGCTAGCACTCTGTAGATCTTAAAACTTCAGGGTATGTAATACATAACTCCAGAATGTGTGTGTAATGATCTGCTCAGCTGTCTGCACAGACAGACAGCTGTTTGAACATTCCTTAAGTCTGTGGGCTGCAGGTCTCTGGATAAGAGACCTGTCTTCGCGTTGCAAGTTCCTGAGTTGCTCTGCTGAGGAATTTGCATACACTTGTCATGCAAATCGCCTACCTGCCTCCTTTGAAGGCTTGCAGTATTAATACCTTGCTCTCCCAGAGTCCTTTGCTGGTCATGATGGTTTGTTACTACTAAAACACTCCTAGAGTGTCAGCCTTGCTATTGTTTGCTAGATTATCTTAGAGTATTCCTGGGGACTGCACTAGGCATCCCTCTAGTGCAGTCAGTTTGTATTATCTGTATTGCCTGTTCTGTCTTGTCTTGTCCTTGCGATTGCACTGTCGTCAGCACTTGGCAATGGTGAATCGTTTGGTCCATAACCTGGATCGCACTTGCCCTAGTGTTAGTGGCAGTGGATCTCTCTAGTCTATGTCTTGGAGTTTTACAATAGCGGCGGTTGCTACTGGTTACTCCTTCTGTCTGTCTTGCCGTGTGGATCACACTCGCTCTGGCGGAAAGAGCAGTGTATCCTGCTAGGCCTATTCTTGTACTTGGATCACACTTGCTCTGGTGGAAAAGAGCAGTGGATCCTGCTAGCTCTGTTTCTGTACTTGGATCACACTTGCTCTGGTGGAAAAGAGCAGTGGATCCTGCTAGCTCTGTTTCTCTACTTGGTTCACACTTGCTCTGGTGGAAAAGAGCAGTGGATCCTGCTAGCTCTGTTTCTCTACTTGGTTCACACTTGCTCTGGTGGAAAAGAGCAGTGGTTCCTGCTAGTTCTGTTTCTGTACTTGGTTCACACTCGCTCTGGCGGAAAGAGCAGTGGATCCTTCCTGTCCGGTCCCTGAACCCGGATCGCACTCGCTCTGGCGGAAGAGCGGTGGATCTTATCTGACCTATTCCTGTTTTCCGTTCGTCTGTCTGTCTGGAGCAAACGCTTGCGGTGGCCTGTGGTAAGGCAGCCGTTTAGCAAGCGTTCCTGTTATTTGTTCATTTGTGTTCATTCATTAGTCAGGGTGGCGTGCTTGTCTCTGTTGCGCTTATCGTGCGGAGACCACGCCGTAAACACGCTTGTCGCTGTTGCGCCTAACGCGCGGTGACCACGTTTAGGTATTGCGTTTGTTATTTTCGTTGACATGCTCATTGTATGATATGCTGTGCCTTTCTCTCTGCTCCTGCGTTTAACCTTTACTCTGTCTTGTGTCACTGTTGGCAATCGCCACTCTTGCGATTGCGTTCACACTTTGGTCTTCGCTGTTGTATGTCGACCGTCACCAGGCGGCGACTAGATTGGTAGACATACATACATTCTGTCTCTGTGCTCTCTCCCTCGAGAGAAACTATCCTGCTCTGTATTGCCCCATTACGTACAATCATTATCTGATATCTGTGGCTGTGCCGAGGATCTGTTCCTCTGCACTCCACAGCTCCATCTGCCGGCAGGAATTCCCCTCTACAGGTGCATAGCACCATTGCTGGGTTCTCTCTTCCGATTATACGCTTGTGGAGGATTTCCGCAGTGTCAGCGCGCATCCTGTGCGCTGACCACGGAAATAATTACACAATCGTTAGAGTGTGCACTTGGTGTAGAAAAACAGTCTGAAATCAGTCCTTTAGGGTAGAAGATTAACCCGGCACTCCGTGCATCAGAAGTAAAAAAGCTTTATTGTGAAGGCTTACATTTATCCAATAAAATGCAGTCAGTTGGCAAACAGCATACAAGTATGACTGAAAAACATACCCTTCCTAGCTCGAGATTAGGCTGTGGGGTGATGCACGGACAGATAGCCAGATACAGGTGGTGCCCCAGTGTAGGTAGGGAGCTATAGGTGCTCCAGTATAGATAGCCAAGTACAGGTAGTGCCCCAGTATAGAGACTTACATAACCCCTTTCCCGCGTGGACACCTCTCGACGGGCTCGCCTCCATTCTCCAAGATCGACTCTTCTCGCTGCCTGGCTGCGTCCTACTGCTATGGTTACTTCCATAGGCACCTCTGATGTCATGAGAGGCGCCCCCGGGTAACCATGGAGAAAGAAAGAGAGGTGGCGAGAGGAGGAGAGTGCAGCGTCAGGAGGAGAGAGGGCGAGAGGAATCCACACGGGAACTGGGCACACCTTGCCACAGACACTGCCTGCCACTTCTCTCTTGGGGGGGGGGGGGGGGGGGGGGCGAGATCCGTCATTTTGTCTGTGGCCCCTGGGGGACTCCCTGACAGGTGCTGATGTATCCCCAGGGGTCTGCGGACCTCAGGTTTAAAACCACTGCTTTAAAGGGAACCTAAACTGAGAAGGATATGTATTTTGCCTTTTAAATAATAGCACCTGGAAATGTGACCTTATTATTTTTGGACTGCCTAATACATGCCAAAGAAAGCAGACACTTAAATTGTCTGACTGTCCTGCTTATCCTGTGTCTCCAATAAATTGCCTCAGCCCCTCAACAAGCATGCAAATCAGGTGCTCTGACTGAAGTCAGACTGGATTAGATGCATGTTTGTTTCAGGTCTGTGATTCAGCCACTTCTGCAGCCAAAGAGATTAGCAGGGCTGCCAAGCAATTGATATTGTTTAAAAATAAACATCCATATACCTCTCAGTTAAGGTTCCCTTTAAAGTGGACCCAAATTAAAAAATACAAGATTGCAGAAATAAAATCTATTTTCTAAATTATAATAATAAATAGCAGCCTTTTTTCAGCTGCATGATGACAAATATAAAATATTTTACATTTATTGGAGGAACCCCTTGTGGTGATATATTGGGGTGCTGATGCTGTTAATGATAATAACAGAACATATTTCTGTCCTGTTTCTGTCTACTGGGTAAAACCTCAGATGTGTATTGGGCTTGGGAGTAATTGGTCACCTGGCCAGAGTAAACTGAAGTCTAATGTAATTCTGTATGTAGATGTCCATTACCTCTGCCCCATTGTCCAGCAGGGGAAACTGTGTGGACTGCTAATTAGCTGCCAATTGAGGAAGAATAGGCTGGTCCGCATGGCTTTTGAGTCTGGTGTCAGCCATTGTCCCATTATACAAGGCAAGCCTGCTAGAGTCTTGGGGGCAGGGGGAAGCTGACACCTGAATGTTTGAAATGTATTTCACAGCCTACTGGAAATTATTGAAGGGGTGAAGTCCTTTTGATACCATTTTCTACCTGTGGAAATTGAATTATTGGTGGAGTTGAAAAGCCTCACTTAACAATCTCTTGATGTATAGACATTGTAACCTGGGGAAATTGGGCTAAGGAAGTCTTTTGTTGGGTGTGTGTACTATAGTGGATGTTGGATCTCTGGAAATCCAATTATGACTGAGGATGTAATTAAATCTAGCTTCCCCCCGTCCACACAGGCTTACAGCCTCGAGGCGAATATTTCATTATAAAAACCAGGGGACAGCTACCTCAAATCAGTTCTCTTCTGACGGTAGTGGCAGCCGGTCTCCTGGCCCAAGCTAGTGAACTCCTGGTTTAACCAGAATTGTGTCCGTCCACAAAAGTCCAAGGTTCTTCTATCTGGATTCCTGTATTTTTGATAAGCAAATTGCTTGGTGTGTATCTTTGTAACCTCTTATCTTTGTAACTTTTTTACTTTGTTTTTTTGTAATCTTTTGTATATATTCTGTTCTGCATTGTTTCATGTTTTTCTGGAATATTTAATTATTATTTAATAAGCTTGACTTCTGCTGTGCTAAACTAACACTCATAGCCTAGAAGACATTGAAGTGCAACTTTGTATAGTCCATGCCTATTTGTACGCTTGAGCAACACTACCATATGAAGTTGTAATTGCATTGTGTGTGGGGGCGTTTGTCATACGTTGGCCTAAAGCGCGCAGCTGACCCAACGTACGAAAAACGCCAGTGCGAGTAGCGACAGCAGAGTGGCTAACAGTATCGTTCGGAACGACTGTTAGTGGTTTTGCTTCATTACAGTGTAAGATTGCAACTGTGTGTGGGTGCGTGGCGTTCTCGTATTCGGCCTAAGCGCAAAGCTGACCCAAATACGAAAACGCAGATTGCGTGTTTAGCCCTCGACAGCTGAGGGGACATGTCTAGCGAACCGCTAGTGGTGGCAGTGAGAAGTGTTCTGGGGGGTCACAGCCTTGTTTGTAGCTTAAATAAGGCTGCTCCCCGCTTGATCTGGTCAAACCCGCAGTCGGGAACCGCATACGCAGGCGTGCCGCGGGTCGGTTCCTGACACCCCTCCCCTTCCTTTCATATTGCCGGTCAAAATCCGGCAAACTGGTGGAGTGGGTGATGTCTGGCAAAGGAGGAATTGCTAATGGCTGCCACCTGTATAAACCTAGTTATGAAAAGAGAAGGGTGAAAAGCATGCACTGAAATGCTCATAGGCTTGATGGAGTGTTTATTTATCTTTGTATGTGTCAGAGTGGTGCAACTAAATATTTTGAATTAAAAAAATGTTTGGTTTGGGTCCGCTTTAAGGCTGCTGCTACAGGACCATCCCCACCAAACCTCCAGACAGAGGAACACCTTCCCCCAAACAGTCCTCCTCCTGATCTCAATCCTTCTTTCTAGCAAAACCACCCACTCCAGCCTCTCTGGAACCCCTGCACCACTGAACCTATGCCTTGATCTCTATATGTGTCACCAGAATATCGTAATGTGGGCAGCAGTCACCAGAAAATCGTAATGTGGGCAGCAGTCACCAGAAAATCGTAATGTGGGCAGTGTTCACCAGAATATCGTAATGTGGGCAACAATCACCAAAAAATCATAATGTGGGCAGCAGTCACCAGAAAAAAAATATGCACCTGTTAAATTCACTCACCTGGCAGTCTCCTCTCCCGGCATCTGGTGCGCAGATCCCCCAACGATCCTCCTGCAGCACATCTCCCACGCTGACAGGCAGAGTGCAGGGCTACGGCAAGATGGCTCCCGAAGCCCTGTACTGGAGACACAAATAGTCTCCAGTGCAGGGCTTCGGCAGCCATCTTGCTGTAGCCCTGCTCTGCCTGCTGGGAGACTGCGGGCTGCAGGGATTCGGGGAATGAACTGGCGCAGCGTCTGTTAGACGCCGCGGCCAGTTGAACACCTGGCTGGGGGGTCCCAGAATCGGGCGGGCAGCAGCGCTCCCCCCGCACACCGCTGGTGGGCCCCGGAGGGGCCCCGGGCCCCCTGCGGCTGATGGGGTCGCATCCCCGGTAGGTACGCCGGTGTATAAGAGGTGTCACAGAGCTGGCAGTGGAGCAGCTGTATCATGCTTATTTGTCTGTGTTGGGGTTCTCCTCCTCATCTGTGTCCGCTCTGCTTGCTGTCCCTCTCCTCTCCTGTAGGGACATTGTTTGTATGTGATGGCATTACAGTATTTTTCCTTTCAGCCTTTAATTTTATATAGCTTCAGAGCTACAGTGATGTGAAAAACTATTTGCCCCCTTCCTGATTTCTTATTCTTTTGCATGTTTGTTACACTTAAATGTTTCTGCTCATCAAAAACCGTTAACTATTAGTCAAAGATAACATAATTGAACACAAAATGCGTTTTTAAATGATGTTTTTTATTATTTAGTTAGGAAAAAACTCAAAACCTACATGGCCCTGTGTGAAAAAGAAATTGCCCCCTGAACCTAATAACTGGTTGGGCCACCCTTAGCAGCAATAACTGCAATCAAGCGTTTGTGATAACTTGCAACGAGTCTTTTACAGCGCTCTGGAGGAATTTTGGCCCACTCATCTTTGCAGAATTGTTGTAATTCAGCTTTATTTAAGGGTTTTCTAGCATGAACCGCCTTTTTAAGGTCATGCCACAACATCTCAATAGGATTCAGGTCAGGACTTTGACTAGGCCACTCCAAAGTCTTCATTTTGTTTTTCTTCAGCCATTCAGAGGTGGATTTGCTGGTGTGTTTTGGGTCATTGTCCTGCTGCAGCACCCAAGATCTCTTCAGCTTGAGTTGACGAACAAATAGCCGACATTCTCCTTCAGGATTTTTTGGTAGACACTCAGTAGAATTCATGGTTCCATCTATCACAGCAAGCCTTCCAGGTCCTGAAGCAGCAAAACAACCCCAGACCATCACACTACCACCACCATATTTTACTGTTGGTATGATGTTCTTTTGCTGAAATGCTGTGTTACTTCTACGCCAGATGTAACGGGACACGCACCTTCCAAAAAGTTAAACTTTTGTCTCGTCGGTCCACAAGGTATTTTCCCAAAAGTCTTGGCAATCATTGAGATGTTTTTTAGCAAAATTAAGACGAGCCTTAATTTTCTTATTGATTGAAAGTGGTTTATGCCTTGGATATCTGCCATGCAGGCCGTTTTTGCCCAGTCTCTTTCTTATGGTGGAGTCGTGAACACTGACCTTAATTGAGGCAAGTGAGGCCTGCAGTTCTTTAGAAGTTGTCCTGGGGTCTTTTGTGGCCTCTCGGATGAGTTTTCTCTGCGCTCTTGGGGTAATTTTGGTCGGCCGGCCACTCCTGGGAAGGTTCATCACTGTTCCATGTTTTTGCCATTTGTGGATAATGGCTCTCACTGTGGTTCGCTGGAGTCCCAAAGCTTTACAAATGGCTTTATAACCTTTACCAGACTGATAGATCTCAATTACTTTTGTTCTCATTTGTTCCTGAATTTCTTTGGATCTTGGCATTATGTCTAGCTTTTGAGGTGCTTTTGGTCTACTTCTCTGTGTCAGATAGCTCCTATTTAAGTGATTTCTTGATTGAAACAGGTGTGGCGGTAGTCAGGCCTGGGGGTGACTACAGAAATTGAACTCAGGTGTGATAAACCACAGTTACGGTAAGTTATTTTTTAACAAGGGGGCAATCACTTTTTCACACAGGGCCATGTAGATTTGGAGTTTTTTTTCTCACTAAATAATAAAAACCATCATTTAAAACTGCATTTTGTGTTCAATTATGTTATCTTTGACTAATAGTTAACGGTTTTTGATGAGCAGAAACATTTCAGTGTGACAAACATGCAAAAGAATAAGAAATCAGGAAGGGGCAAATAGTTTTTCACATCACTGTACTTTATCCATTGCAAAAAGGATTTGAAGCGTTTCAGCTGAGCTTTGTTTCGGGCTTTGTTATTTGCTAGTGTAAACAAAGTATATTTTATTTTACTCACCACAATCTGCATTCTTGCTTCTTTATCTGAATATTGTTTATCATCCCTTAATGATTTTCATTTTTTCTTATAACTATGGTCATGCTTCAGGCTTTACTGTTGAGGCTTGAGCCCAAATTCCATTGATATGGGGGGATCAACTTTGGGATCTTTCCAGAATGAATCCAATGTCTATATTAGTTATGTGGAATAATCATTTTGCCACCCAAATGATGCATCTTTACCACTGATGTCAATCTTCATAATTGACAAATTTTATAAATCTCTACATTTTAAAAATTGTATTTAGCTTGAAACTGGTGTTTGTGTGGTCTCCGCCACACATGCATTCATGGGCATTTTTATCCTTTGTCCATACCCATGGTCACTGCTCCAATCAGGTGTGCGCATGCATGCATGGACCCAAGAGTACTCAAACAAACACCTTAAGGTCCGTACACACGCCGGACTACAGGCAACGACGGGTCCGTCGTCACCTCCCGCTGGGCGGGCGTTCCAGCGACAGTCCGGCGTGTGTACAGTCTGTCTGCAGACTGATACGGCTGTTTCTGAGCGTTCCGCCCGGTGGATCGCTCAGAAACAGCCTTATCAGTCCGCAGACAGACTGTACACACGCCGGACTGTCTGCTGAAAACACGCCCAGCAGGAGGTGACGACGGACCCGTCGTTGCCTGCAGTCCTGCGTGTGTACGGACCTTTAGTCTACCAAAGTCTTCTACATGCCAGGGACCAGTGTTCAAACATCCGTCAGCTGTAGAGTCCTATTCTGTTCACCAGGCTATGGTTTGTCTTCCTGTTGTGGCCCTGGCCTGCTCCACTACCTTTAATCTTATCTCCTTGTTTTCACCTCAGCTAGTTATTTGGACTTATCCCCTGCCCAATTATGTTTGTGTGCTGCCTGCCCTGACCCATAGCTTGCCATCTCGACTATGCTTGTCTGCTGCCAGTCTGAGTCTGGCTTGTCTTCAATTTTGCAAATCTACTACCAGTACCAACTGCCTTGAAGTATTGCCTATTCTTTCTCGTCACTGATAGGGGAAATCTCAAGGACTGCAACCTGGTGACTACTTGCAGAAAAGTACTTTGTAAGGGGTGTCGGGCCACCAAACTTTGCAGGACGCTCTGATGAATCCCAGTAACCACTTAAATGATGCACCCTGAGAGATCCCTTATTTACCACTGGTGACAGGGTTAACAGCACCTGGAAAATGTGAAATTATTCTTTTTGGACTGCCTGATGCATGTAAAGAAAGCAGACCCTTAAATACAGTAGAATCTCGTTATAGTAAACCTCTGGCTATAGTAATCTCAGTCCCCAGGTCCTAACCATTCAGCTGTGTGAACATACAATGTATGACCAAATCTAATACAGTAAACTTCTGATATAGTAAACTACTTGGCCAGGTCCCTTGAAGTTTACTATAAAGGGATTCTACTGTATAGCAATTTTAAGGAAATTTGCCCATTGGATATCTTCTTGGATTCCCACCAGTCTTTTTATTTAGCTTCCATATGTTAGAAGAATTAATGGTAAACATTTCAGCGTGATTACGGTACTTCAGTTTCCTGTGCATGTTATTACACATTGATGTATATTCACAAAATACTTTAAAAAATGTATGTGTTCAGAGACGGCATGTAAAGTTTACCAGGGTTTACACAGGTTACATAGTCCATTACACAGATAGCGTACGTTTTTTTGTGAAACTAGCAATGTAAGCATTGCTATTTAGGTAACTGGTGATGTAGAGTACATAAAGCACAGACAACTTTATGTGTGCTCTCTGTGCATTTACATTTTGCTGGTCTTTTGTGAATATATCCCATTGTTTCTTCCAAATTAGTTAATGGATTAGTTGAAGTGTTGAGAATGAGTTAGAATGGCTCCTGTCTTGTGCAGAAATTATTTGTGCAGTAAAATGGGAGTTTCTAAACAGTCTCATATCAGCAGCACTGCATAGTTTATTGCCAATGTTGTAAGAAAGAGCTTTCATAACAAAATTGGAATTTCCTTTAGGATACCCATAAAAAAAATAAGATGATTTGAGCGCAGAGTGCCCAATTTTAGTTAGCTCCAGAGTTGTTTGTAATGGTGGCCACTAAAGTGCCAAAACAATCGACCAGTCGATCCCATCAATGTGATTGGCCAGAACCAATTCATTGGGTCCACTAAGGCTCGGGCCACATTACATGTGGTTGCAGAACGCAATCTGCGGTCCGGGCTCCGGTTTAAAAAAAAAAAAGAACGGAAGGGAGAAGAAAACGGATCCGTGCTGCATTTTTGCAGCACGTTTCCAGTCCGTTCAGTGGCCGTGGGTGGGAGGGCCACCATGCTGGAGGGGGTAGCAGGCAGGAAGGGGGGCAATGCGCACATTGGCGGGGAAGGGGGAGGGCAGACCCCCCTCCCTCAACTGGGTGCACTGCCCCCTTCCCCGTTCCCACTCCAGCTAGTCTCTTTTAAAATCCATCTTGCAGCAAGCGGGGGAACGTACTCAATTCCTTGTTCCACCGCTTGCAGGGTCACTTCCTGCAATGCCGTCCAAAGACGTACAGAGGGTGGCATTGTAGGAAGTGACGTAGCGAGCGGTGGAACGCAAGGAAGTGAGTTCGCCGCTCGCTGCCCGATGGATTTGAAAATAAATTAGCTGGAAGGGGAGCGGGGAAGGGGGGTCCTAGGTGAGGGAGGGGAGGTCTGACCCCCCCCCTCGCCACCACTGTGCCCGCTGCCTTCCCTTCCTGGCTGCTTCCCCCCTCCAGCCTATCACGAGGCACCTATGACTTGAGGGGAGGAGCAGGCAGTAGTCAATCGGATCTCCCTCTGTTTCTGTGTTTGTGTAGGGGGAGATCCGTTTTTTGCATTGCCTGCTACAACCCCTCCGTGTATCCGGGCTCCGTGAAGTCCCATCTGGGGTCCGTGAAGTCCCGACAAGTCCGGACTCTCCGTTCAGTTTTTCAAAACAGATCCACCGGATTGCCTACTGATCCGTTTTCAAAGTTAGTGAAGACAGCTGGTATTTTTAACATTGGCATCCCTAGCTCCGGTTTTGGTCCGGGCCCAAAAATGGAGCCACGGATACATTTTTCCAACAAGTGTGAACCGGCCCTAACAGGCAGTAAATTCCATTGAATGAATCAGTGGCCACTTTCATGGCTTAAGAAATCAACAGACTCACCAACTTTTCTTGAGGAAGCAACTGAACAGCTGCATTGAGTATGTTCATCAAACAGCTAGCAGGTCGATGCCAAAGATGTTGTAGTGTTGGCATTTCATGTACGTGCTCAGGTAGTCAAAGTGTGCATGTTTCTGGACAAATCTTTTTTAAAGGGACCCTGTAATGACAATAAACTAATGGAACTACATACAGTGTGATGCAGGGGCTTACAGTCAGTGCTGTCAGTTTCATGATCTGCATTAATACAAGGAAACGACCCATGGAGTAAAGATCCATGAACATTTAATACAATAATACAATACAATAACATTTGTAAAGCGCTTTTCTCCCATAGGACTCAAAGCGCATAGTTGTGTCTCAGATCGATACAGGGTTGCAGGCTGGGTTGTGTTACAGAGGAGATACTCAAATCCTAGAACACGGTGTACCTGCCGGCCACAGAGGAATCTTTGCTCACACGGGGAGTCCAATGCAGTCAGAGGCCCATCACACCTCACCATGAAGTCCATACAACAGCAACAATCCACAAGGACTCGACCCTCCAGAAGTGTAATACAGCGAAGTATTTATTTTTATATAGCGGTGATACAGCACACTGAACAGCACAACGTTTCGGGCAGAGGCCCTTTCTCAAGTGCTCCTGGAGCACTTGAGAAAGGGCCTCTGCCCGAAACGTTGTGCTGTTCAGTGTGCTGTATCACCGCTATATAAAAATAAATACTTCGCTGTATTACACTTCTGGAGGGTCGAGTCCTTGTGGATTGTTGCTGTTTTACAGAGGAGAGAGTCAGATGTTCATGAATGCCAGACTGAAGAGGTAGGTTTTCAGTTTAGACTTAAATGCTTCCAGGGATGGAGCTGTCCTGATTGGGTGTGGCAGGGAGTTCTAAAGTGTAGGGGCAGCATGACAAAAGGCTCTGTCTCCAAAGGTTTTGAGGTGGACTCTGGGGGTGACCAAGGTGTTACGTCCTTTTGATATAAGATTGTGGGGGGTGTGATGCAGTTGCAACAAGTCCTTTAGGTATCCAGGGCCCAGATTGTGCAAGGATTTGAATGTCAGTAAGCCAATCTTAAACAGAATTCTCCATTTTATCGGTAGCCAGTGGAGTGAGCACAGGGTTGGTGTTATGTGGCAATGGCAGGGTTGGCTCGTTAACAGCCTTGCGGCGGCATTCTGTACTAATTGCAGGCGGCGTAGGTCTTTCTTATGAAGGCCTGTGTAGAGAACATTGCAGTAGTCTAACCTTGATGTGACAACGGCATGAACTAGGGTTGGAAGATCCTCTGAAGGAATTAGGTGTTTAATCCTTGCAATATTCCTTAGATGAAAGAAGGAATGTTTCACAACAGCTGAGATTTGATTCCTGAAGCTTAATTTCCCATCAATCAGTACTCCCAGGCTGCGCACACAGTCTAAGTTGTTCAGGTCTGAGCTCCCTATCCTTAGCGGTGTTGGTTGAGACTGGGGCTGCTTTGCTGTTGAGCCCTGACCCTCGATAACAAGAATCTCAGTTTTGTCAGCATTACGTTTTAGCCAATTATTATTCATCCACTCCTGAAGTTCAGCTAAGCAAGCGTTTATTTGTGGAGTAGGGTCTGTGACGCCAGGTTTGAATGACAAATATAGCTGGGTGTCATCAGCATAGCAATGATATGTCAGGCCATGTTTTTGTATGATTTCTCCAAGTGGCAGCATGTGTATGGTGAAAAGTAAAGGGGACCCTACATGGGACAGTATGTAGTGTTCTCCCCAGAATCTTTTTCCAGCCCGGTGGCATGAAAAAGTAGCCGGGTGGGGTATGACTGCAGGGGTGGTGCTTCTCTGTCCAACTCTGCTTAAAGCATAGAAGGAGGATGAGGAGGTGAGCCAATAACAGCTGAGTGCTCACCAAAATTAGCCCGGTGGAGCGTGCGTATGTAGGAGAAATAGTTTATTATCACCACAGGGTCAATTTAAAGAGCAATCTGTTAGTAGTCATATGCTCTCTGGTCTGTCTGCAGTATATTGTCAGAATCGCTTTTATTCGCCAAGTATGCCTAATTACGTACCCGGAATTGTTTGTGGCACACATGGCAAATATAGTAGAACATTATGTCTATGTCCTGTCTTATCAACCAAAGCCAAATAATTAATCATACTCCCATTGCTACTGAATATTTTATTTATTCAAAATAGTATATGCCATGATATTTTATTATATTCAGCTTACATCCACAGGAAGACTATACATTCCATTATACAATCCAGGTCACATAAAGGCACAAAACATGTAAAACGTAACCAAACATTTAGCAAAGAACAACTTACAGGAAAATCACAGTGTGCAACTGACACTCGTTATGTTGCTACTTCACTTTGTGAAAAGTACCAGGGCAAAAATGCCAGATTCCTGTGAGGTTACAGGCAGTGCCATGGTTCCATAGTCATGTGGTAACTGATAAAAAACAACTTTTTTTCAGTCAGTACATTAAATAAATAGTAAACATTAGTTGTGTCTTCTTGAGAGTTACTTGGGTGATCTTCTGGACATATATGCTGGACACAGCTATATAATCTGGTTGTGAAATGTACACTCTTACCAACAGCTAAGTAGCTAAATCATCCATATGAAATATAATCTGAATGTTTTTTACACATTTCCAAATGAGTTCACTTAAAGGAATACTATCGATGTATGCATTTATTTTTAAATGCTGTATGTTGTAGCACACATTAGGACAAGTACTAGGAGCAATTTGATTCCTCACACAGCTGTTCCTCTCAGCTGTAAAATCCTCTGTCAGTTTTGGCGTCAGTGTTGGATACAAAATGTATCTAATACTGAGCTCCCAGAGGGCTAGACCATGTCTTTGCACAGGGGAGTTGCTATCAACTCCTCAGTTTATAGTTTAATTATCACCTTGCTGAAAGAATCTTGTTGATATGGTGGTAAGGGGTTAAAGATTCTAGCAATGTGTGTTTATTATCTTTGCTTCTCTTGACTGATAAAGATACTAATAATGCTAATTGTAGACAGTGGTCTGCCCCTCTCAGCAGCTTGTAAAGTGGATGCAGCCTGGAGTGAATCACTTCAAGCAGGCAGCCAGTCTGAGTGTAAACACAGACTCGTGGTATAGCTAGTTATATTCCAGAAATATTACAGCTCATTTAGTTACCTGTTACCACCTCAGATCAGCCTATTTCTCCTCATGTCTGCTGCATGCTGTGAGTGACACGGTGAAATATATTTGTGAGCTGTGTGACAGAGTGACCAAGCAGCTCAGGGTGACCCAAACTACTATGAGCTGTGTGAGAAATGAATTTTTAAGCAGGGATAGCGAGACAGAGACCTGGGTGAATAAATAAAGTGCCCCTAGCACTAGTGGTAATGTGTACACTAATATAGAGTATGAAAAAAAAAGTCGTTTCAATCGATAGTATTCCTTTAACACATTCTGAAATTAACAGGTACCATTGATAGTTTTTCCTGATGTGCTTTAGGCGGATTAACTGAGCTAAATGTCATATTACATATTTTGTCTGTCAGCATGCAGTGAGGTACAGCTGTCATAATTTGGACCGCAGCTAGGCCATGGCCACCAGAGACTTCACATTTAGCCCTCCCCTCCGTTGCATTTCACATCCACTCCAGTGTTTACTGCTAGTGGGATGTTGTGGTCAGTGGATGCATAACTGCCCTCACTTGCCAGTCACTCATCACATAAAGCAGAATTTCAATGTAGTCAGGAGGAATATAGTTTCCTAAAGTAAACACTATACATTGCAATACATTCAGTGCATTATGCCAAATTCTCACTTTGCTTTTCTGTACAGAACAGAACAACTGGTGTAACAGTAACATTATGCTAAAAGTGCATCTTAACTTGTCTTTTTTTTTTTTGACAGAATATAATTTATGGCCATAGCTGTATAATCTACAGAAACCAATTTGAAGTTCAATGTTAATAAAAATGACCTTTCCATTTCAGTTCACAGCCAGCTATCGCTCTGTAAAATAGTCAAGAAGTTATACAGTGACCCCTTTGACACCCCTTCATAGGTATGTCTATCCCAGTTTTTATGTTTGTATATGTTTAATGAGCATATGTGTAATGAGCTGCTGACAGATGGAGGAAAACATGTAATGGTTTATTTATAAACTGGTGATAAATTCGACACTTTACACATTGACCTGAGTTGCTGCATTTTGCAGTACAGTACATAGTAAAATCCTATTTTACCTATTTATAAAGGCATAATACTTTGTGCATCAAAGAACATTGCTGCAATGTGCAGCAATGTTCCCTCTACTGCTGTCAGTCCATAGTTTCTTAAATTTAGTCACCCAGCTAAAAAGACAACATTCCTCTTCCTCATTAAATGGTGGGCAGGGTTGACTGCCTTTTAGCTGAGGGAGTGACATAAACTCAGAACCAAGATGCAGACCTCATTGAACTGAATAGACTTGACCACCAAAATGGCAGCAAAGGTGTTTTGCAAGAAATGTGTGATGTGCCACCAAAAAAAGTCACATCACATCTTCTGAAAGAGATGGCAGCAATATTTGCTGTTAATTACATTTCACATCTTTAAAGAGGGATTGTCAGCCACAAAATCAAATTCCATTTACCCACTGCACTGTGTTCATTATGCAGCCTGGAACCTTACCCTGCATTGCAATCACTCCAGTCTAATCAGAAATGTTTCTGCTGTAATAAATCTTATCTCAGACAGACTGGCTCTATTTGGTACATTGCAGACAAGAAGGAAGCTTGTCATCTCCCCTCCCACATTCCTGCTCCTCACTGATTGGCTGAGGGCAGTTCAGTGCTGCTGAAATACGATCTATGCCTGTGCTCTCATGTGTTTACAAAGCAAGCTAGCTATGACAGTGCAGATTCTAGGAGAAAAAAACTAAGGGAGGAAATTACATCAGGATTGTCTTCAGTCAGAGGGAATCAAAATGGCAAATGCCAGGAACAGAATTCGCTTTATTTACTATATTAAATTCACTGAAATCAATACATCTGTTATGTAAGTAGAGCAAGTAGTTATCTACTTATATATGTGTTTTTTTCCTGGAATAGTATGACTGACCCTGCTGCTTTAAGGATTTTGTATACATAGGTACACCCTTAGTATTCCTAAAAATCTAAATATTTTGCTGAAGTTTACTAAGGTGAGCGAGTGCAGGCATTAAGAGGCGGTAGGATGTCTGGTTTCTCTTTCCACAAACTTGGGGCTTGTGCAGTGATTATAACAGTGTTATCATTTAATTTCCTATGAGGACATTTTTGCTGTGGGTTATGATCAGATATGCACAACAGGACAAGATCAGAAACTGGAATATTTGGTAAAACCTATGACAATGTATAGAACTTGTAGATGATTTCCTCTTTATTTTTTAACAAAAGGGGAATTTTATTTTAGAGAACAGTGTGATCCATTAAATCATTGTTCTCAAAGTTATATCAGGTATTGCAGTTTATTTAAAATACTCTTGCTCACACTTTACTTTAAAAAAAATATTGAAAAGCAGCCTTTTCTCCTTTACCTCTTGCCATTTTGTCTAATCATTGAACGCACACTAGAGGGCCCCACCTTGCCACCTTGGCTGAGAATCTAGCATGGAAGCATCTGGCATGTGTACAGCTGCCAGCTAGAAGCCGCCTCATTGTGCGCTGCACCCTTGTCCCTCCTACACTGCAGCTGAGGGATGTATCTGTAGTGCCCAAAGCTGTCACCCTAGGGATCAGGTTCCAACACCTACTGGCATTGGTTATTGGGCATGTACAGTATATGAACCTTGAAACGGACTTGCAGTAGCTCCTCAGTTGTGTTAACAATATTGAACAGATTTTATTCCAGGCAGAACCACTCCACTGTTTTTTGATCTGTTTCTGGTATGTAAAAACTCAAATATGTTAACAAAGCAGCTAATTCCCAGAGCTGGCTCAATAGTCCTTAGGGATGATCATTTTTTTTTAAGTAGCAACATTTTTAGAAAAAAAAGAAAGGTATAACCAACAAATGTTACTGTTGTGTATTGTCAAATCCAGTTTTTACTTAGGGATTTCTCCTTTAAGTGCTAGTTTCACAGGTGTCAGCAAGTATATTTGATATACTTTAGAACATTTCCTGTGTGTCATAGAGCCCTCCGATCTCAGGTGTTTGTTTGCTTAGCGATTTCTCCTTTAAGTGCTAGTTTCACAGGTGTCAGCAAGTATATTTGATATACTAGAACATTTCCTGTGTGTCATAGAGCCCTCCGATCTCAGGTGTGGACTAGAGGCCTTAACTTCTTTAAACCAGAACACCTACTGAGGTGTTGTTACTGATTCTTGGAAAACAGAAATAAGTGCAACAAATTGGACATTAAGTCCTTTCTTGAGGATGTTTTGGGATTCAAGGAGTTCACTAGGCCCAAACGGAAGAATATTTATGGTAATATAGCTTGACTACTGGTAGGCAGGCTTGGTTTAAACTACATCTGTCAGTATATGTAACTGCTTGGAGCAAGGCCACAACTAGTGATAAACTAATGTGTGCATTGCAGATATGCTGCAGCTAAAAATGCAAGCTGCAGTTGCTGAGTCTGAGCCCTGTGATCTCTGCACCTCAGTGGTGTATAAAGATGTTAGTCCTATTAAACAGGAGTACAGAAGAC